>NW_026607060.1:0-177500 GCF_029890125.1 Rhinichthys klamathensis goyatoka | reverse complement strand
TTTGTGATGTCGAACCTGAAATTTTTTGCAATATTACTCCAGACTTCAGTGTCACATGACCCTTTAGACAAACATTTCTTATTATTATAAATGCTGAAAACCCTTCTAAATTACATACCAGAACTTTTGAACGATAATTTATCTTTTCAGCAAACAACTGAACTAAGGGAGACCTGCATCACATAGCAAAAATAAAACAAAAGCATGATGTTTTTCATAAACAGTCTGTATATTCTTGGAGGCAATTTGTCACCCAAGCTTATAGACTAATAGAGAGAGCTAACTAATAGTTAGCCTAATAGAGAGAGCTAACTATTACATTTCCATTCATCTCAATTGTAGTTTATTTTTTAATCTGTCTTGTTGCTGTCATTCTGTCAGTGCTGTGGAAGTTTCTGTCACCAAGACAAATTCTTCAAATGTGTGAACATTCTTAGCAATAAAGATTTTGATTCTCAGCTGCCGCTAGCAGTGGAGGCTAACTGGACCATGCTAACTAGCAAAACACTTGAGAAGTGACCTGAATCACTCCCTGAAGAAAATATCAGGTACTCTGCAGCTATCCCTTTTTTTGTGTAGTATTCATGAAATCCAATACATGCTGGTTCTGTCAGGTAAAGTAGGCTAAGCGTATACCTCACAGATTTTTTTATATATTTTTAAACATTCAACCAGAGTCTTCAGTCTTTGTCAGCTCAGGTAAGGCCAGCTGTGCTTAAAAACAGCCCCTGTGTGCTAACATACTTGCATTTCAATTAAAAGTGTGACTGATAGCCTGGGGAAGCTTTTAACCTAGCTGGCACCCACTCTGAGATTGCCCATTTTTAATATACGACTGACAGTGATCCCAGCGGTGAACCTGACTTCACTTTAACACATACACACCTGCAGATTCACCCCTCAAACTGCCCTTCTGACTTCACCCGGTGCAGCTCACTTGCACAGATTCAGCCTCCATTCACAGCTGTACTGTCTGTGAACATTTCAGTCTGGTCTGAAGTTAAAAATGATCTTAAAGAGACACTTCACCCAAAATCTAAAATCTATGAAAGCCCTAGCTCTCATTTCTCATTCATATTTCATCACGTCTTCTCCACCTTCTTCTTGTTGATGGCGTTGAGTGTGCTGCACTTCTGACTGTACCATATCATTTATTGGCAGATATTAGAGATTCTTAATTGATTGGTCCATATTGGATATTTAATGGTTCATGCTAATTTCCTTTAATTTTACATTTAAATGACCTCTGCCATCATCTAACGCTCACTTAAAGTTAATCTTTAAAAACACAAAGAATTTATAATCATGTTTAATCATTAGCAAATCTCAAAATGAATATTGATTTTTCCTAATGAACCTTAAAATTGTTGTGATGACTAAACTCACCTGTAGGATTTAAAACGATTTTTAGTTTTTGGCGATTTATTTATTTATTTTTATTTGGACAAAATACTATAGACATTTATTACTAGCCACGGCATGACATATTTATCAACATATAATAATCAGCATATTTTAACATTGGTGCATAGTCTGTTCCTCATACAAGCTAAAGGCATTGTTATAGTTATATATATATTGGCCAGGCCAATAATCTGCCGATATTTGAGATTATCGGCATCACATTATAACCGCAACGAATTGACCGGCTACTATAGCACACATTTTCTATTTTCATTTATTTCAGTATTTGTTCTAGGAATTTTATTAAAATTCAGCAATACTGTGCAAATCCAGACTATAACACTGTTCACTAATATTACTATGAACGAGAGAAAGTACAATGCACATTATGAAGGAAAAAGTCACATCTTCTAAATAAGAGAGCTAATCAGAAATTGGTAAAGTCATCGCAGCTGCTGTTAGAGGCTCCGGTTCCCATAAAAACAGTCCTGAGACGAGCTCTTTTTTCTTTTCTTTTTTTCTTTTTTTTAATGCCATTTGAGCATAAGAAACAACATTTGTGGAACATATCAAATCAACAACAAAATCTGACATGAACTATTTTATTTAAATGTGAGTCCGGAAAGCAGTTGTTGAGTTTTCAGGACTTCCCTAATCAAGTAGACTAGTGTTGATCCTGCATGCCTGAAATAGCTGCCCGGAGGCATTGCAAATATAGTCAGTCACAGAGTGAAATGACTTTCCTTGAAAAGGACTCGTAAATCGTATTTACTAATAATACAGCGTCATTATCTAAAGAGCTGGTGGCCGATGACCAATATTTTGTCATCAGCCAATACAAACTTGACTGATTACCTTTAACACAAAAACTGGCAAAATGCAGACTACTGAAAGGAAGGAATGCCCAGTCTGTACAAGCCCAAAATGGCTAAACACTAAGCTTTTAATTGACTTAACCACAAATTATTGGTCAGGAAATTAGCCAAATTTAAGCAAATGCACTACTTAAAAAGCCATTGCTGTCTCAAAAAAACTTCAAAGACAGAATGAAGTTTTGCCAGAATATGGGAGGTTGTGTGAGTAATGTAGCAAAAAAAAATCTGGAGAGAAATATAATAAAAAAATGCATCTATTCATCTATGCATGCATCTATCTTCAACCCTAGTGAATATTTTGTCTCACATTAAACTCAAACGAACTGGGAGACATTTTTCAACTACTCATGAACCATTTGAAGCCATTAACATTGAGTGGAACAACATTGACTCTTCTTCCTGTAAAAAGCTGTCTAATTTCCTGACCAGTGATTTATGATTAAAATGGTTAAGACCATTAAAAGACCACTAAATATTTTGCCATTTTTGGCTTGGCCCAATTTTATTTTATTTTATTTTTTGCCCAGGAGTGCACTAACAGCATAGCAACACTACTTGGCATGTGGAAGTTGTCAGCGAGGTTGATATCTGGACAGCGCAGCTCAAAGCCGTTTCTCTGGAGAAAGGGCTACACTCTTGTGTTCTCTGACAGCACTCTCAACTGTGGTCTCTGAATCATTGTCAGTCATCATGATAACGCTGAGACTCAAACAGAGAGATACAAGAAGGAATTAGACATGTTGATAGATTTGTGTCAGGATCCCACACTCAAAGCACTAGCACAAGTGGAGGCCTGGGTTGGTGATGTATCTAACATGGCAGATAAGTGTTGGCATATCAAGTTTACAGATCCCCTTGAATCTCCCTTCAGTTCTCACAGATGTGGGCGACCATGTTGGAAAAAGCAGACACTGTTTACACAAAAACAGATGATGAACCAAAGTAGTACTAACACTGCTCATACTACGAAGCTCACATCTATATCAAGCACAGTGAGTTTCCTCTGCCCATTTAAACAATGTAAACTTTCAGTCAGATTCACCATGACATAAAAATCCCTACTGAAATACATACTGAATTAATTATTGCTATAGATGTTCTTATTCTATATGTGCTATGAAGATGAACTGACAACAAGAGAAACCTTATCAAGCACCATTAAACAATAAATCCTCAAAGTGTCTATCTAACTGCAGCTCACATCTGGACTGCCTCACTGATGGAGTGAGTTCTCTCTCACGGCCCATTTAAAAGTAAGGCCAGATAAAGAGAAGACGGTCCCAGGAGGACCTCCAGCCAGCCAGTTTCAGATGCTTAGCTGGTGGCTGCCTTTACTGTCCTCTTAACCCTCTTTCCAACTTCAGATGCACATGCAGCACAGGCTGCAATCAAACAAAGAGCACCTGACCAGCCATCTCATGAGTTGAAGTTCAAAACTCTTTCCAAAAACCCTCACATTAAGTCTGAATCCTTTCAGGCCATCGAAACTGAAAACTGACAATGACATAAATATTGAAAGGGCTGAAGTTGGTTTAATTTAGCAGAGAGACCAAATGAGGTCCAGCAGAAGGGAATATTGAGCCTCATGCATCTTGTCCTCTGGGACATTGGAGCCACAAAGGTCAGACATGTTTGTTCTAAACAAAAGGATCTTGTTCTGCAGTAAACAACCTTGCAGTGTCAATAGAGCAGGAACCCTCCCTCAAGTCGCCTGGAAAACACCAGCATGATCTAATCTGGCTGAAAGCACCGGGAGAGGCTAACCGCATTCAGGACTAAATTGAGTTTCAACTCTACTTGCTTAATATGGAGGCACTTTTACAGGCAGTTGAACGTCCTTATTGCATTATTACACGCATTCTCTTCCTGCAACGAGGCTCTCTGCAGACCTTTTTATTAGGTCCCGAAAGGCGAGCAGATGGCCCTTGTTGGGCTCTTCTATCCATGCGTAATTGGCTCTCAGCATTCATTAGCTGGTTGAAACATCAGCAATCAGCCAATGACTGCTCAGATTTAACTTCTAACCCAAATGGATTCCGATCAAAATTGGATCGTAGCAATAAAGGGACTTTTGGTGAATCATTTTTTATTTCTATTTGAGTTGAAATGATTAAAGAACAGACTGTTATAGTGGCAGACCCTATAAAATACAGCTGGACTACATTCACAGACTGAAATCAACTGAAACTTTCTATTCAGACTGAAATCAAACTTTTAAAGTGCATGTAAATACGCTAAATGAGATCACACAGAGGGCAAATGTAGACTTCTGCTTCTAAGATCTTTCTCCTAAGGAAAAACAGTAATCTCAAATGTGTCAAAAGATCGCAATGTCTTAAACTACTCACAGTTCTGCAATAAGTCGCCAAATATTTCAATATTAACTCAAACATTTCTACCAAATCTAATCTATGCAATCTGCATTCATTTTATAGCTCTATAGCCTTACTGAATGTCAACAATTGTCTATTTTTCTCTCTTCGGGGAAATATTAGGAGAAACGTCTAAGGCACAGATGATATTTCAAATGAAAAGATTAAAAACAAACTCTACTGAGAAACCTGAGGCAATACAATCTTCCTTGTGGCTGATACACACAGCTTTACTCCTCTCTACAGTGGAACGCAGCAGTGCCTTATGTCGCCATTGATCATTTATATTTTTCCTCTTGAAATGAGGCTACTGTCTGGAACATGCCATTCCAAATCTGCAAAAATGGAGCAAACACATGAATTATTCTTGCAAGAACAGGGTGATGACGTATATGAACTAATGGCGTGTTCTCTGATTGAGGTTCTTCTATGCATTTCATATACTACTGATCTCACCGAACGCCCACACACCCCCACCCCCCCGCACCCCCTTTTTAAGCACTGCTTCATGGAACACTTATGCTATTTATAGAGGCTTTAAACGGCCCACACCTTCAGATGTGGAAATGTTCTGCTTTTGCACAGAACAGAGCGAGGTGTGAGACACCCCCTGCATCACAAATATATAAATGCAATCACAGTCTGCTTCGGTTTTCAAAGGGCATAATAGGCAGAAGGTGAGTGGTTAGTGACGTTCAAGTGAAATCATCAGGTTTGTTTCAAAAGGTGTACAAATAATGAAATTTACCATTAAGGAGACTTTCTAAAAGTCTGAGTCATTCTGATTGGTCAATCTCCAACACTATTTTCTCAAATCACTGTCTTTTATTCTCACATAATAATTTTTTTTTTTTAAATCAAAAATCAACATTTCATATCCATTTACTTGTCAAGCAGACATTCAATTTCCCATAAGCAATTTACCCATATATATCATTTAATTCAAAATTTGAATACTTTTTCGACTTCCTGTTTCTTCTTCTGACCATCTCGCTATCCCTTCACCATCATTCATGAGCTTCTTTCTCATTCTCTGTTACTCAGCTCTATCCAGATGTAGCATTCTGCCAGCTCTTCTTCAAACTCGTAATTTTGCAATTACGACTGAGGAGGCAAAAGAGGCTCTCCTAAGCAGCTGGTTCACCATCAAGCTGACAGCAAGTGGAAATCCTCTTATTATTTACTCACTGTTTTCCACACACTGATGATTAAGGAAGAACCAGATCACAGATCGCTGGTGTTCCATAAGGGTCTTCAACATTCCTCAGATAATCTATTTCTCTTTTTCTCCATTGAACACACACACAAAAAGTCACATTAAAAAGGCTTGTAGGCAAAAGGATTTTCTATATTTTCTAAGCACTACAATCTCAAGTTCATCAGATAATAATGAATATAAGTAAGCAATAAGGTACGAGAGGCTGTGCTGTATTTTTATTGTGTGGTAACCGTTTTATAAAAGCAATAAGGTACTCGAGGCAAGTGCTGCTTCGCGTCGACAACACAACACAACACAACAACGCTCTTCAGCCGTTACTTATTCACAATACAGCACCACAACACAACAACGCTCTTCAGCCGTTACTTATTCACGATACAGCACTTGCCTCTAGTACCTTATTGCTTTTATAAAACGGTTACCACACAATAAAAATATTAAAGTAAAAAAAATATGTATTAGTGCAACTTTCATGAAGTAAATTCACTAAAAGCCTTCCTTCCGCTAGAAAAAAAATAGTCCCTGACCGTGAACAGCAACAACGTTCCAATGTGTAATATGCATGAAAGCTCAAATAAAAACAACATAGGAACTGCAGTGTTGCGCAGTGATAAATAGAACCGTTGGGTGAAGCGGTCATAGCCTTGTTTTATCATGAATAAAGCACAGCTATTGACCAATCACAATCAAGGATTGGAACTAACCGTTTTATAATTATGAATAGGAAATACATCTGAAATAATCATGGATACTATTTCCCTTGAAGTACACAATGACATCTGAATTAATCATGGATCTGCAAAAGAAAAGAACAATGCCTTAAAGTACAGTCAAATTTACCATTGTTCTGGGAATTTACATAGGCGAAATCTTATTGTTTTAATTATTAACAATGGACATTATTGATAATGGACCTTTTTTGCCGGCAACATTTTGCCGAAATCTAGCTAAAGTGACCTTAAATTGGGTGGCCCAGGAACTGTGAAGCTATTCACAGTCCGGAGCTTTTGCCACTGCAGCCTTCAGCACGCCAGGTTACTACAATGTGGACTAGTCTGTAATTAGTATACTGTATTAAACTAGAGGATGGTGAAAATACAGCAAGAAACAGTATTTTTGGTTTTATTTGCATAGTTTTGTTCATGGTTAGTTCCATTTTATTATTTGCATAACATAGTTTAAGAACAGACACATGACGCAAGTTGAAAGCCACTGCTGTAAAGGCTCATTATGAACCATAAACTAAAGTCTAGTGTTATTTAAAGGAACAGTTCACCCCAAAACATCTAACCCTATACTCATCTCAAAGTTCAAACCATGCATTTTTGTAACTTAAACTATACTTAAAAGGGAGTAATCTAGCAAAATGTCCAACCTGCTCTTTCTATTTAACAAAAGTGGATGAGAACTTTTAACTGTTATAAAGGGTTAGTTCACCCAAAAAATATGATTCTGTCATCATTAACTCACCCTCGTTCATCTTTGGAACACAAATGAAGATATTTCAATAAAATCTGAGCCAGTTCTGTCCCTTCATTGACAGCTATGCAACTACCACTTTGACGCTTCAAAAAGTTAATAAAGAGACTGTAAAAACTAATCCATATGAATTGAGTGGATTAGTCCAAATTTTCTGAAGAGAAACGATCACTTTATATGATGAACAGATTAAATTTAGGCTTTTATTCACATTTAAACATTGATCAGTGAACATAAACAGAAGCTCAACAGAACCTGCTTGACATGCGAAAACAAACCTCATTGGTTTGTTCAAAAAGCTCAAACATGCTGCGTAACACGAGAATGAACCTCATTGGTCCTTGCATGTCAAGCGAACATGCTTGAGCTTCCGTTTACCACAACTGATGGGTGGGTTGATGAATGTTTATATGTGAATAAAAGCCTAAATGTAATCTGTTCAGTGTATAAAGCTATCGTGTCTCTTCAGAAAATTTGGACTAAACCACTCAATTCATATGGATAATTTGTATGATCTGTCAATGTCTTACGAGCTGTCAATGAAGGGACAGAAAGCTCTCAGATTTTATTCAAAATATCTTCATTTGTGATCCGAAGATGAACGAAAGTCTTACGGTTTGGAACGACATGAGGGTTTTTGGGTGAACTAACACTTTTAAGATAAAATATATATATATATATATATATATATATATATATATATATATACACACTCACCTAAAGGATTATTAGGAACACCTGTTCAATTTCTCATTAATGCAATTATCTAATCAACCAATCACATGGCAGTTGCTTCAATGCATTTAGGGGTGTGGTCCTGGTCAAGACAATCTCCTGAACTCCAAACTGAATGTCAGAATGAGAAAGAAAGGTGATTTAAGCAATTTTGAGCGTGGCATGGTTATTGGTGCCAGACGGGCCGGTCTGAGTATTTCACAATCTGCTCAGTTACTGCGATTTTCACGCACAACCATTTCTAGGGTTTAAAAAGAATGGTGTGAAAAGGGAAAAACATCCAGTATGCGGCAGTCCTGTGGGAGAAAATGCCTTGTTGATGCTAGAGGTCAGAGGAGAATGGGCTGACTGAATCAAGCTGATAGAAGAGCAACTTTGACTGAAATAACCACTTGTTACAACCGAGGTATGCAGCAAAGCATTTGTGAAGCCACAACACGCACAACCTTGAGGTGGATGGGCTACAACAGCAGAAGACCCCACCGGGTACCACTCATCTCCACTACAAATAGGAAAAAGAGGCTACAATTTGCAAGAGCTCACCAAAATTGGACAGTTGAAGACTGGAAAAATGTTGCCTGGTCTGATGAGTCTCGATTTCTGTTGAGACATTCAGATAGTAGAGTCAGAATTTGGCGTAAACAGAATGAGAACATGGATCCATCATGCCTTGTTACCACTGTGCAGGCTGGTGGTGGTGGTGTAATGGTGTGGGGGATGTTTCCTTGGCACACTTTAGGTCCCTTAGTGCCAATTGGGCATTGTTTAAATGCCACGGCCTACCTGAGCATTGTTTCTGACCATGTCCATCCCTTTATGGCCACCATGTACCCATCCTCTGATGGCTACTTCCAGCAGGATAATGCACCATGTCACAAAGCTCGAATCATTTCAAATTGGTTTCTTGAACATGACAATGAGTTCACTGTACTAAAATGGCCCCCACAGTCACCAGATCTCAACCCAATAGAGCATCTTTGGGATGTGGTGGAACGGGAGCTTCGTGCCCTGGATGTGCATCCCACAAATCTCCATCAACTGCAGATGTTATCCTATCAATATGGGCCAACATTTCTAAAGAATGCTTTCAGCACCTTGTTGAATCAATGCCACGTATAATTAAGGCAGTTCTGAAGGCGAAAGGGGGTCAAACACAGTATTAGTATGGTGTTCCTAATAATCCTTTAGGTGAGTGTATATATATATATATATATATATGAAAAAGTACCATAAATGTGTAGTGCTATATTCTTTAAATCATTAGGAGAAAAGCTTGCTCTTCTGGTGCGTTCACAAATGCACACCAAAAGGAGAAGAAGAAGAAACTGCAAAACCTACATTGATAATAAACAAGACGTATAGTTCCCACACTGATCTAATAGCTTCTAGGCATAACCTACAGTAGGCACAAACAGCTTTGCTCTCCAGCAGAGACCCTCAGGTTTCAGCATGTCTGAGCATGACCTTGCAGAAGAATTCCCTTTCTCCCTCAGCTTCAATGGGGTCCGACATTCCTGATACAGTCAGGGCTTCTCTCACAAATCAATGGAGGGTTTCAACAGGTTTAGAGGAGATGTGAATAGATTTGAGAAAGTGACTTGACGGAAAAAAAAAGAGCGAAGAACAAAGGGAGATGGAGCAAAAAAGTGGGTAAAGTCATCATACACTCATCTGCGCACCTGTAATTAGAGCTAGTGCTGAAGCCTGTGGTGGAAAAAATGGAGAAGCGCAGCACCGCAGAGGGTGCCATTGACCTGCCGTGACCGGTAATTGCAGTCGTCTTAAAGAACATTCAGTGCCTTTAGTGTGTAAGAATTAAAATCACTTTTCATTTAGACTCATACAGTGAAGAAAACTGCTATCCAATGGTTTTCAGGTACAATTCCAATGTTAGAAAACGTGCCAAAACTTCACACTTCCAAGTGATACTGCCTGTGCAAGAGTTTGACAAAAAGCTGTCTCTTATAATTTCATATGAGAAATGCCAAACTTGGTCATACAACAAAGGCGTCCCTCATAAATTTGGTAATTAGACACAAGTGACGAAGAGGAAGCAATAACTTTTCCAGTGAGGATTACAGATGCTTCCATTCTGGACAGTTATGCAGGTAGAATCCCCTTAAAACCGGCTATAGATTTACTGTGAAAGAGGATATGAAATGTAACTAACTCAAAATATAAACTGTGTAGTTTAAGATTTTATTTGAGAAATTTTAATTTAACAGAGCGATGTAGTTATCGGAGACTGCTTATCTGCCTGATCATGCATTTTACCAGTGTCCAAATTTAATTTATTAAATGTCCCATTAATAAATTGCAATTATACTGTCA
Organism: Rhinichthys klamathensis goyatoka; assembly: GCF_029890125.1. NCBI lineage: Eukaryota > Metazoa > Chordata > Actinopteri > Cypriniformes > Leuciscidae > Rhinichthys > Rhinichthys klamathensis. Next base: position 167,085 of record NW_026607060.1, on the reverse strand, counting down.
AAATGCTTTGAATGATACCATCATATCTACACTGTGAAAATGAAAAGATACTTGAGGCACCATATTGAGGTTCCTAATATCATCACGCTAGTGGAAACCTCTGGAAAACCTCAAGGTATCTTTTCAAAATAGATCTAGTGAACTCCTGTAAGACTCTAAACACTGTCAACAAGTCCTCTAGAAACACCATTAGAAGGACAATCTTTGAGATGTGTCAAATATGCAATAATGAAGGTCCTTGACAAGACTTTACTGTTTCACTTTACACTTCCAAAGATGTTAAAAATATACAATGAATAGTAAATTCCTACCTTGACACTGAAATCCTTGTTTCCCAAAACCCCTGAAAGATAAAAGCAATGGTTCATTGAAAAAAATATTAGAACTAAAAATATTAGAACTGACTAAATCACTTTATGACTCAATTCATATTTCTTGTACTATATCAACTATTTCTTGCACTTACAATCAAGTTGTATTTTCCCCATTCCCATTTTCATTTTACTTAGCATTTTACATCCTTTATTTAGGGAAATCAATAAAGCCATGGTTCAAACCAAGTGAGCTCCTACTGATCAACATTTTGGACACTTCAGGCATAATCTGAGTCAGTGGAGCCCTAAAACAAGGCCCATAAATTAGTGCTGTTAAGGTAGACCATACAATATGCTCTTGAGACACAGTGTACAGTGTTACAGTGCAACAGTAACAGGTCCACCTCTATGGAAAGCCATCTTAATATTCCTTAAATATTAACACTTAAATGATAATATAAACACTTATCATTTTTTTATTTGTTATTCATTGATTAGACAATAATGTGATTCCCATTGCATTTTCACCATAACATTTCTAATCTTACTAATTAGAGATTTCATTACCATACAACGGAGCAAGCCATTGCATAGCCTATAACAAGAAATTTTAAGACAGATAGACTACTAGTGCCTTGTATACAGACACTAGTATAAAAAGGTGTAGAAAAATAAATAGCAACCATGCTATTTATTTCTAAACAAATAGTATACAGCTTGATTAGTTACGACTAAGGTGTGAGTAGGCCTACTAGTATCTAATGAAAAAGTACATGTAGCCTATATGCATAGTTGCTTATAAAAAAATGTAAAGGCTAATAGTACTGGATTGCTTACTAGTAATTAAAAAAACATTAGAACTAACGCCACAAAACACTGGTTATAATAAATGAATGTTAAAGCAGCTTGCCATACACTTCAGTAGGTAATGAACTGTAGTTTTAGAGCACCCAAACTATCTTACCAGATAAAGTCCGTGCAGTGGCTGCAGAAAGTAGGCTGCTTGAAGAAGCGAGCGATAAACTTGTGGTCCTTGACTTCGTGAACGTTCTTCTGTCTCAGAGCACCTTGTCGGGCAAAGCCTCTCATGGGTGCGCTGCTCTCCTCTCCATCGCTGTTCGACTGTGCCGGTTCTGCCATTCTCAACGCGGGGAAAGTTTGCGCGAGCCTGTATACCGGAGTTAGTTGAGCGGAGTGTGTACATATAATGCGGGGCTTCAGACTGCGAGGAACTCTCAGGCGCGATGCTTTGCGTCCTTCTCCGCCCAAGTGCTCTCCTTACACCCCGGTACACGCATACACACACTCTCTCTCACACACACACAAACTGACGCGCAGTTACCAGACTCCTCCCACCCTCCCACTCATTTACCTTTGGCAAGCAGAGCTGATTGATGGAGATTCTGTCAAACCTCTTTCACGTTTACATGAAAGCGCTCAACAGCATAATGAGGAAGAGACAATAGGAAACGTTTACGAGTAGATTACGAAACATGAGGCTCATGAAAATATGTATTGGAAGAAAAATGTCAACCATGAAGCCTGTCACTCCCTTGATGATAGCTAATGCATGAAGTAATTGCGTTAAAACACAAATTCTATGATAAAACTTAAAGGTGCACTTCGTATTTTTTTTTTTTTCTAATAAAAAGTTTTACACAAAAATCGAATTTAAGATTAATATTATTAAAATAATATCCAGCCATATGAGATGAAGTCTAAACTGTAGTCATCTAGAAAAAAGAGACTCTATTCTAAAGGAGCGGTTCGCCCTCTCATGGGCACTGACATGACATCACATGACCTGCAGCAGTACAAAATGCACCGATAAATTGTTTCAATTAAAATTAATGTCCATTACATTCATGTGTTTAGTATGAGACTGAGAGGAACAAAAAGAAAAACAAAATAAGAGATATAAAAACAGTTAGTGTGTTCTTCTTCTTGGCATGCGTCTGCCATGATTGACAATGCAATAGTCCATGTTGATTAACTTCAACAGTCTTTCCCTCAACTTTAGAAGGTTGTTGGCGTGGTCTAGCTGTCTTCCTTTGTGAAGTGAGAATGTATATCAGAAACAAAGTAAAAAAAACTTTATGCAGATAAGTTTTATTTCACAACCACTGATTAATAATAAAAACTGACTGAGTGCACCTTAAAAATATGGCAAACTAAGAAAGAATAACTATTTTATACAGAAGTAACCACCATGCAATATGTGATTTTCAATGGCTGATCGATTCTTACATGTCATGATATAGCCTACTATTATATACCATCATGAAAATGTCTCTCATTAGCGCAGATGAATCTGTCTGTGATTACTTAAAGTAGGCTACACTATTGGAAACATACCCTTAAAGGTAGGCTAGGCAATTTGTTTTATAAACACTTTGTGTTATACCGGTTGAAACTCTCTTTACATCCTGATAGCAATCAATCAATAATAGAAGTGGCCTAAATATTAAACATGTAGCCTACATATATCTTCTGTGGAAGTCACAGGACCAAAAAATGTTCGTCCAATCATTGTATTCGGTCCAAATGCAATGATGCGATGTCTTACCTGCCTGTCAACAAACGTATTTGCACACCTCCGCAAACCCTGCTATCACGCGTCATCAGCGGGTTATGTAAGGCCATGCAGAGTTGTAGACAGAGTCACTGAGCGCCGCAAACAAACAGCAGCCACCTTTTACATTCCTCCTGAACCAAAACAACGAGCTTATGCTGCGTTCACGCCATGTCGTAACCACAAGATGGCAACCTGTGATGTTCTAACCTGAGTTATGCGTTTCTTTGTCAACAGTGTCAACGTCGAAATTAGTCAAAGACCGGTCAGGAATTAGTTCCTGACCACCGAAGCAGTCAGGTGGTACAAGTAAGATTTCTGTAAGTTGTTTACATTCATTATTATTGTAATGTTATGTGCTTTGAGACACATGGTAATTCAACGGTGTCTCGTTCGTGTGTTTTTAAGGAGGTGTGGCTTTGGAGACACTCTGAAGGAAGGGTGGGATCTTATGCTTTCAAAGCTAGCTTGCTATTGCGAGCCAGTCCAAAATTGCCTACCTTTTAGTTAAGAAACCTATAAATGATAATACTCTTACAATTATATCAAAGTATTTTCTTAAGGGTTCAGATGCAACAGGCTGCAGTTTCTCTGATCTCCCTAAAGTCTGAAGCTGCACGGATAGCCAAGTTGGCTGCTCACATAGGCCTAAATTGACGTCTAAGCTTTGTTACATAAATTTTCATGTTGTGTCCCAGCTGACTCTTTTCAGCAGAGTTGTTTCATTTCTTTTCTGTGACGCACTAACAAGTAGGAGGCAAGGACAACCAGCGGCTGAGAGTACAATGGCACCATGCACTTACCGAGAGAGACTGAGTGAACTTCAGCAGGGAGCTTAAACTTCTTGTGCTGATGTTGTCATATGCCTGTATCAGATTGTGTGATTCATGCTTGTTGCCGAACTGCTATTCTCCAGGGCTGCAACAATCGATTCAATTGGTAGGCTAATCGATTGTTTCGAAGACGAATTGAGTATTCTGACTTTTGACCCTTTAAATGCCTGAATGATTCGCCAATCATTATATATTTAGGGATCTATATTATCTAACATGGATTGATCTCTGCCTGTCGTGATAATATAAAACTCTCCTAATATTAGAGTAACAGCAGGAGAATAAAATAAAGCATATTTGTGTTACCTTTTGGAGCTTGGAAGGGTTCAGTTTAAGCAGATGTTTTATACCATCATCACTCAGTCCTCGTCAGAGCTCATTTCCCAGTACATTCAGCATCTGTCTCATATTTGTGATCTCAAACATATTCTAAAACTATCAATTTCTACATCTTCAAAATCTAAATTTTAATCAATGGCAGCTTCTTCACCAGATTCACCATCAAGTAACAGTGACACTAATATTTAATTGCATTCAGTACTTGCTCTGCAGTAAATCGCTGAGCCATTTGAAGTTTTGCTGATGATCTGTTTTTTTAGTTTTGTTTATTGCCTGCGGTAACTATGAGTAAAAATTCACTTCTTCATTGTGTATCAGAAATTGCCACCTTGTGGAATAAAGCTGAATTGCACTTATTCAGTCATTAAAGATTCAATTATTGTTGTGCAGAAAAAAATATTCCACATTGGGTCGTTAGCGACCCTATAAAATTTTGGGGAAAAAAATGAATGGGAAAACAGCCATTCTTTTATAATTGAATTATTTGTTTCTTGTTATATTGTTAATGATGAATTGATTGAGGAATACTAAGAAGGTTGATGTCTAACTTTAAAAAAAGAATGAGGAGGAGTATTTCTAAGTCTAATTGTATTTATGAATATGAAGTAGGCTACTAAATTTGAACTATTTGCACATAATAATTTATTTTTAAATATGCACACATTTACTTATTCATATTGTGTCGAAAACGCAAAACATTGTTTGTCTGAATGAAACGAGAATGTTAAATCCAATAAATAATTGTGTATAGTAGGCATTTTTAGACACAACACATATGCTACTTGGCTAATGTCATTTCTCATCACCATTTACAACACTATCCTGTTATAGTAGTTCACCCAGATATACACACATCACATGTCTTCTGAACCCTGTGTGACTTTCATTTGTGGAACATAAAAGGAGATTTGTATATCAGAATGTCCCAATTCATTTTTATTGCAACATATAAGGATGCGTGAATTATGACATACATTTTTGAGTGAACTATCCTTTTCAAACCATCTTCACGTTAATTGTGGATTTTACTCTTTACATTTGTTTTAAATGTGTAAAAAGTGATGTTGTAAAATTCATCTCTGTTGCAGATAAGATTGCTTTTTTTAGCTTCTAGAGCTGTTGTGAAGTTTTGTGTGGTGAAGACCACGTTAAATATGTTCTCTTAGTTGACACAGCCTTTTCCTGTGTTAAAGTAGTCAGAGGAAACCGTTAAATGCACAGCAGCATGTGAGAAGGACAGAAATGCAACCTAGAACTTCGTAGTTTAATGGTGGTACGGGAGATATAGTGTTAAGGTCACAGAGATCACCTGTGAGTAGTGATGCCCACAAGCTAACAGCATCCAGAGTTTACCTGCTCTGCGCCCACTACGCTTTCCGCTGGCAGTCGCCCACGCACACACACCATACCTGCTACATGCAGTGAAATCCTGCGGTTTGCAATCTTCTTTGTGAGTTTGTGCATTATGTGAAAGAGACTGGAACCTCAGACACCTATTGATGTCACCTATTGATGTTTTTTTGTAAAAATGTATTTGATTTTCAAGCGCATTCATCGTTGCAAAATCTTCTTTTTTTGTCAGCAGAGCAAGATTCAACAAGATAAAATACTGCCACCTACTGTTGGAATATGAGTTAAATATACGCTCCTAAATGTATTAGTGCACTTGAAAATGAAACAAAATTTTTCTCACCCTAACGTTGTTCCAAAACTGAATGCGTTTTTGTAGAACATTAAAGAGGATAGTTACATAAACGTCTCAGTGTTTGTATGTTTTGTTTACACAGTGAAAGTAAGTCGTCACTCGTCACCTAAATTGTTCTTCGTGTATGTTCCACAGAAGAAAGTCATACACGTTTGGAACGATACGATGAGGGGGAGTAAATTATGAAAATATCTATAATTATTATTATTAAAATAATATCCAGCCATATGAGATAAAGTCTAGACTGTAGTCATCTAGAAAAAAAGAGACTCTATTCTAAAGGAGCGGTTCGCCCTCTCATGGGCACTGACATGACATCACATGACCTGCAGCAGTACAAAATGCACCGATAAATTGTTTCAATTAAAATTAATGTCCATTACATTCATGTGTTTATATGAGACTGAGAGGAACAAAAAGAAAAACAAAATAAGAGATATACAAACAGTTAGTGTGTTCTTCTTCTTGGCATGCGTCTGCCATGATTGACAATGCTTGGGTACAATAGTCCATGTTGATTAACTTCAACAGTATATAATATACTGTTGAATAATATAAATGATTATATTTGTGATTTACCTACAATAGAAAGTTACTGCACTTGTTTGCAAGTGCAGAGATGAAAATGATATATTCAGGCCCTATTGTTCCTAAAAATGTCTTGTAACTTTTTCTAGTGCTTGATCTCTGCCTTTCTGTAATGCTTTGGTTTAATGGAATAATAAGGAGAGTGTGAGTCTTTTTTCCTATGGTTGCTATGGAGATGCCTTTACATAATGATAAATATAGGTTGATCACATCCTTTATTACACTTGGGGTTTTTGTTCTGCTTGATGAAGAGCACACGCTCAAAATCTCCAAAGAACAAGGCAGTTTGGAATTGTTCATTCAGCTGTATTGTGTTCCTTACAGTACTTGTCTATAAATGTACTTTTGACTCTATAATATCAAAATATAAAAGCTGATCCCAAAATCAGACAATACCTACATATGTCTGGAAAAAACATGCATATTCACTGAATTAAAAATACTGCTTTTAAATGGATTTTGCTAAAAGGGTCAAGTTAGAAGAGTTTAAAATTAGATTTTAATTTAAAACAATTTCAAACATGTTTCATTTGTATATCAATTACAGTGTGAAGTTTTCCAGATTTTCTACATTCCACAATTATAAGTGTTATATGAAACATGGGAAATTTGTAGCAGACGTTGAAATGCTGTGAATTACCTTACACACAATTTAACCAGAGACCTGAACCACTATTCCGCTTTTAAATATATTAAAATCAAAGTAATAATAATAAAATACATAAATCATTGGGTTAAACTTTAACACAAAGAACAATCCATTGACAAAACCAGCAGACAAAAGACAAAAAGAGCAGATGTTTAAAACAGACATAGAAATCACTTTATTGAGGGAATGCCTTCCAACAATACAAAACACAATCCAGAGGCTTAAAGTAATACCATTCCATGAAGATACCAACAGAACAATGTCCCTCTGCTCTGTGTGGTCAATCCGGAAAATCATGACGCGTTAACATGGCTTTATTTTATTTTAAGTAAATAAAAAATAAAATTAAAGAAAGAGGGAGAGAGAAACTAGGATGAAAAAAAAAAAAAAAAAAAAAAAAAACTACCACCCACAGACTACTCAACCAAACATTTAAAGGATGAAAAAGATATACCATAAAATAACTGCGCCACAGGTAGATAAAACATGTAAAACAACAGCAAAATAACTTTGCAGTTCTGCTTTTTGCAACCATTTGGTGACTGTAGGATGCAAGCATTATATTTTATTCAACATTTGTCCAAGTTACTTCCACTTTAGAATGATAAATTCGCTTTTTTAATGGCCAAGAAGCTCTAAAGTACTGAAGTGGGCTTGTCCCATGTGGGTCAGCATGTCTGATCAAGTGAACGGGTGGAAAGCCAATTAAGATTCTGCTGTTCTTACAAAAAATGTCATTGTAGAATATTATGGTGGGGGAGCAAAAATGTTCACTGTTCTCACTCACTGTACTGGCAGGTCATAGGATTAAATGACAAATCCTAGAGGACATATGACTCTACACAGAGTGAAGTGAGACTTGTAGATTAAGGGGGTGGGGTTATTGGGTCTGGGTGGGCTGCCGCTCCTCAGGGGTGTTGTCTGAGGCCTGGGGTTCTGCTGGGGGTCCGGAGCTGCTCTCAGACGGAGCGGTGCTGTCGCTGGTGCCCTCATCTGTAGCACCCTCTGCAGGCTCAGGCTGGGCTGGTTTCTCTCCCTCTGCAGCTGGGGTGCCTTGCTCAGCCTCCTGAGATACTTCAGAAGCTTCAGCCAGAGTCTCTGCAGGACGGACACCACAAAGGTCAGTCAAACATATTTTATTAGACTATTTTTGTTCAATATTCAAAGTAAGAGAAAAGAATGGTGCAGGTCTGACCCGTCTCCATTGGGGTGGGCTTGTCTTCTCCATCCTTGGTCTCGCTGGTGGAGGTTTGTTCTGTGTTGGCATTGGCCTGGACCCCAGCTGGCTGTTGCTCTTCTTGAGCAGCTCTCTCCACCTGCTCTGCTGCTTCCCGCTCTCTCTCCTCCGCCCTCCGGCGAGCCGCCTCCTCTGCAGCCGCCATTTCAGCTGCCAGCTTCTCCATGTCCACCTCCACTTTCAGACTACACAGCTAAAAAAAGCAAACAAACCACACATCAAACACTGACAGTGCATCTGGCATTTGAGCTCAGGCTAAACAGAAGGGCTATTAGTTCACCGATCAAACTGAATTTCACACCCGTTTGAGCTCGTTATTGAAGGAGTCTGTGCTCTCCAGGAACCTCCTCTTCTTATCCTGATGTCGGTCCTCGATTTGAAGCAGCTCTGCTTCAAGCTTCCTCTGTTTAAAAACAAACAAAGTAAAACCAGGAACAATGATTTAACCAGGTCTTAACAGTCTTGCGTTTTATGACTTGTGTCTTTAACATGCCCAACCTACCTGGTGCACCATGAGAGACTGGACTTGACGTTTGAGCACCTGCATGCGAGCGGTGGTCACCACTGAGCGAACATCAGGCACCACAACCTCACTCAGGATGTCGCTGATGAGCCGGTGATTCCGCTGGAAACGAGCTGCCGCTGTATGCTTCATGGAGAAACCGTCGTCATAGTCTAAGAGAAATTTCATATTTGGAATCAACAATACAGAATATGGAGTGCTTTTTTCTCAAAATGCTCAAAAAGAACTTGCTTTTAAACTTTAGGCCCATTTGGATGATACTTATTTCTCAGCAGGACATCTGTAAAAGAAAATCTGAATGGCTCTACCATTATAAAACTCTTGGACGTTGGATGCCAATTAATCCACTAAGAGTAAGTCCAGGAAGTTTACTTCTGATGGTCATATGACAAATTAGTTTGAGATACAAACATGTAATATAATATTTAAGCCCCTGGCATTTATGAAGATCTAATATATATATATATATATTTTTTTTTTAATTACATGCGTTGCTGCCATTATAATGGCCCATTATAACTGGAGTCTAAAAAGAGTAGGTAATTCAGTCTGGAAGGTCAAAATATAGGAGGAAAATTCGACACGTACGGTAGAGAAAAAACACTAAAAAAATTTTTTAAATCAGACTTGAAATAAATCAGAGATATTTCTGAGAGAAATTATTAGCGTGTGAATGTAGCGTTTTGCTAAATGGTATCAGAGGTGCGGCCACTTTTACTGTTGTTCAGCAAATTTTTGTGGACTCAATCCAGTCATTTCAAAAGGAATCCATGCAATCATGTGAAAGATTTCCCTAAGCAGATTTTGCAACGGGTTCAAGTTGGTCGTGTTGTTGACCAACAGAAAGCTTCTTGGTTTATATATATATACACTCACCTAAATGATTATTAGGAACACCCTACTAATACTGTGTTTGACCCCCTTTCGCCTTCAGAACTGCCTTAATTCTACGTGGCATTGATTCAACAAGGTGCTGAAAGCATTCTTTAGAAATGTTGGCCCATATTGATAGGATAGCATCTTGCAGTTGATGGAGATTTGAGGGATGCACATCCAGGGCACAAAGCTCCCGTTCCACCACATCTCAAAGATGCTCTATTGGGTTGAGATCTGGTGACTGTGGGGGCCATTTTAGTACAGTGAACTCATTGTCATGTTCAAGAAACCAATTTGAAATGATTCGAGCTTTGTGACATGGTGCATTATCCTGCTGAAAGTAGCCATCAGAGGATGGGTACATGGTGGCCATAAAGGGATGGACATGGTCAGAAACAATGCTCAGGTAGGCCGTGGCATTTAAACGATGCCCAATTGGCACTAAGGGGCCTAAAGTGTGCCAAGAAAACATCCCCCACACCATTACACCACCACCACCAGCCTGCACAGTGGTGACAAGGCATGATGGATCCATGTTCTCATTCTGTTTACGCCAAATTCTGGCTCTACCATCTGAATGTCTCAACAGAAATCGAGACTCATCAGACCAGGCAACATTTTACAGTCTTCAACTGTCCAATTTCGGTGAGCTCTTGCAAATTGTAGCCTCTTTTTCCTATTTGTAGTGGAGATGAGTGGTACCCGGTGGAGTCTTCTGCTGTTGTAGCCCATCCGCCTCAAGGTTGTGCGTGTTGTGGCTTCACAAATGCTTTGCTGCATACCTCGGTTGTAACGAGTGGTTATTTCAGTCAAAGTTGCTCTTCTATCAGCTTGAATCAGTCGGCCCATTCTCCTCTGACCTCTAGCATCAACAAGGCATTTTCTCCCACAGGACTGCCGCATTCTGGATGTTTTTCCCTTTTCACACCATTCTTTGTAAACCCTAGAAATGGTTGTGCGTGAAAATCCCAGTAACTGAGCAGATTGTGAAATACTCAGACCGGCCCGTCTGGCACCAACAACCATGCCGCGCTCAAAATTGCTTAAATCACCTTTCTTTCCCATTCTGACATTCAGTTTGGAGTTTGGAGATTGTCTTGACCAGGACCACACCCCTAAATGCATTGAAGCAACTGCCATGTGATTGGTTGATTAGATAATTGCATTAATGAGAAATTGAACAGGTGTTCCTAATAATCATTTAGGTGAGTGTATATATATATATATATATATATATATATATATATATATATATATATATATATATATATATATATATATATATATATATATATAAATAAAGTGATTTCTCTAACTATTGACAATGGACCTTTTTTGCTAATGTGACCACACCATATGCTTAAATTATTCTGCAAAGATACTAGAATTGACATTAATATTTTAGAGCTGTTGTAGCTAATAGTGAAAATTTAAAGACTTTGAGAAAGCACCCAACACCAGTCTAAGTACGTACAATTCAAGCTGAGAGGAAACCGTCTCAGCAATATTCATATAACTCATTGTATTATGTTTGTGGCATCCAAATGTGACATGAAGATGTCACTCTCACCATCAGGGTCCTCAGCGGGTTGGATGCTCATATAGGGTTCGCCCTTGTCTAGGCGCGACTGTCTCTGCCGGCTCTCTTCTTCTAGAGCAGCTTCAGCGCGGTTCTTAGCGTTGACGTATGCCAGGTAGGCTGGAGAGTTGTGGTAGGCTTTCAAAGAGTCATTATACTCGATCTGCAGGGAAAAAACTGCTTAGTGCCTGTAACGATTTCCCAGGAATCGTTTTCAAATCAATCTCAAGTGAGGACAAAAGGCAAGAAACAAACCTTCTCAGCCTCGTATTCATTTAAATAGTCCTGTTTTTCCTCATCAGTGAGGTCTCTCCACATGCCACCGATGATCTTCCCAATCTCCCATAACTTCAGGTCAGGATTAGAGGCCTTAACTTGATCCCAAACCTATGAAAGACAAGTGTCAGTTCAGAGTCGACAGAACATTAAGGGTTCCTGGCCGGAGAGGGTTGCATTTTTCCAAAAGGATAGAGAGAAAGAGCACCGATGTTTGTCTACCTTTCTGTCCAAAATTAAAGGATGAATGCAGAGCAGGAGAGAAAAGTAAGAGTAATTGATCTGAACATTATGTATCCATCTATTATCGATATATATATATATATATATATATATATATCGATCTGTTATGTATATATACATTATCGATTCAACCAAACTGCTTTATTTTCTTCTTTTTTAAACACTTTGCTCAAAACAGAAAGGAAATGGAGCAAAGTTTATAGCCTCAAATGAGTAGATCAGAAAAGATGTCAGCTTCCCAGCCTGGTTAAACAGAAGAAAGCAATGAAGCGATGTTGGGGGTCTACCATATAAAGGGGCGGAGTCAGGCCACAGACCACCCCTCAGCCTTTGAGATGATCGCAGAAGCGCTCTCCTCAATTTACAAGCAGTAAAAGCAGACACCGTGGGTGTCTTACCTTCCTGCTTACCTTCCGGCTATACCGCATGTAGGGCATCAGCGGCTTGTCGGGCGGTTTGGGCGGCTTAGGAACGGTGATCCCTGAGGAGTTCTGCAGGAAAGGGAAAGAGGACCACGCGGGGCGTTAGAGATCATAAAGGGTACACATGGTCATCACAGAAAACATAGAACTTTCATAGTGGAGCACTATGGAGAGAGGGACAGGAGGCAAACAGAAACAATGACAGCGTGAAGTGCTTCGCAAAGGGGGCGGGAGACGTACCTGAACGACAAACCAAATACAGCACGTTAACATTACGCCAACAAGGCCATGCATTACACCCTCTTGGACACAAAGCAACTGTCTTTTATAGCCGAAAATGATTCTGCAGAGTTTTTTTTTTTTTTTTTTAACTAGCCAACAGCTAAAATGCCTCAAGCTTGCTAAGAAGTCGTGCCAAGTTGGCACGGGCATCTAAAGCCATGCGAGCGGACGGCCGTTGGCTCTCGTGCATGATGAAGTGATAAGATGGCTGACGGGGGAGAGGGGGGGCAACAGTTCTGAGAAGCAATCACTATGAAGCTGCAAGTCATTCTGTGTCAATCACACCCATCCAGACATTACTGAGAGTGACTGCTTGACAGAAGCAAGAGGATTATGGAAGCTACTAGTTGAGAACTACCCAAGACTCGACTCTACTACCCGACAGACACCTTCAACTCTATGAAATTACTATGAAAATGAGGAAAGCATTTCACTCTATTTCATATTCAGGCCATGTAAGTTAGCTTTAGTGTCCTCTCGTCTGGGCTTTTAGTCCCTCGGCTTTCGCTAGGGCCCTAGTTGGCACCGGTCGAACCATTACCCTGTTGTTCCCGCTGGGGTTCCCTCCCAGCCTGTAGTTGTTGTAGGCCAGATGGCTGTATGGGTTGTACCCCACAAACCCAGGGGTGGTGGGCATTTGCTGATGGAGACAAATGAGACAAAACACGAATGAGAAATGACACAAACAAGGGAGGAAGGGACAAAAAAAATGAAAAGGAGAACCTGCTTTTGTTTTCTGTCATGATTTGCATAAAACATGCAAAAAGCAGCAATCTTTGATAGCAGCACAACCCTAGCATTACTCTTCATCCACTTGTAGCAAAGCCACAGGCACTATGGGTGGTGGTGGTGGGACGCAAGTACGTTCTAAAAGGCTTTGTTAATTTTAGGGATAAAGATCGGGAGGATTTTAGCCAAATCTCATGGTGGCGTACGACCTGAAAAATGGGTCTCTAACCTTACAGGAATAACACTTAGAGTAATTACCAGGGATTTGGATCAAATATTTCAACCACACATGATTCAATGCATGTGGAGAAACTAAATTACTGTGAATGGTTCTCAGAATACATTTTAATGTACAATGATATGTGAAAGCCTCAAAGCACAAGGAGGCTTACACACTTTATGCTCTAAACATAGTATTTAATGAATAACCATGAAGGCTTAACTTTGTACGAGTCTACACACAATATATCAAAATAAAATAGATATTGTGATATGACTTAGTGCGATTATTAAATTGTGAAGGCTGTGATTTAATTACATATGTGCACTGCGGGTTTCGGATCAGAGCGCAGCACTGTGTGTTTACACATGCAGCTCATGATACAGTGACAGTAAATTAACTAAGATGCTGCGAGAGACCGAATCATGAGCTGCACATGTGTAAATGACCAGTGCCACGCTCTACTCTGAAACCCCCAGCGCATATTTACTTGCTAGCAAACCCACCAAAATAAAAGCTTGACTGTTTAATGTTTAAAATTTTAGAAATTAAGACAAACAGTATTATTGTACTTTTATAGTCGGACTATAGAATTATTTTACCTTGACAATATTTTCACAATACACATTTTGTTTAAAAAATTTTTATTAAATCACACCAATAATAATAATAGATTATTAATATTTTTGTCAAATACAAAAAAAGATCATAATTCTAGAATTATTAATTATTTCTATTTAAGTCACCTAGCAAAAATTCCACTATTTTTTTCATATAGCAATTTATAAATTGCATTTTTTCCAAAACCGTGCAGCCCTAATTCATTAATTAATACTTTTGGAGCCTGAAGTACATGGTATCCTCAGCAACTTACGGATTAATAGAGCTGTGTTAAACTGTACACGAAAATAACAAAAGCCACCCCGTGTGATACTGTGACCTTCCCACAATCCTCTCATCTCTAACGATATAGGTTTGGGTGATGGAGGGGAGGGGCCATATGGATGATTGGCATGTCCTGGATACTTACTGTTGTGGGGGCTGGGGTGGGGGCAGGGGTATAGGGTGGCCGCTCTGTGAGAGGAAGAGAAGGGAGGAAAATGTAATCGACTTTATTGAAATTAATGGAAAATCCTTCATCAGTGGTAAAGCCTACTTATTCGTCACATCTGCATCGGTTCAATGTGCACAAATTAATTCACACCACAAATGTTAGTCAATTACATCTACAAGACGCACACCCATATTTACACTATGTATAGAAAGTGGTAAAATTAAACAAAGAAATTGATTAATAAAGTAATTTCTGAAGATCTGATAAAGATGGGTGGGCTTTAAGGGGTCCAACCAATCAATTGAAATGTGCTCTTACTTGACATCTTGTTTGTAGGATTGAGGATATCAGGCTATCCCCATCATTTGGTTCTGAAATAGGGCAAAAACTTATTAGACGAATAGGCATGCTTTATATATGAGTGCAAAAACATGATCAACTTGCTCGAGCTGCAAACATCTACATATCAACCTGCTTTTGATCAAATATGTTTGGTTTAAAACAACTCTGCACCCACCTGTTTAGCTTTAATCTGAAATTCGAAGACATTGTTTGATTGAACATCCCACCGTGTGTGTGTGTTTGGTATAAATGAAGAGGTGGATTAATAGGAATGAAATGAGATGTTGCGTTTATGGATCTCAGGCCTGTAAGTTAACGTTAACGTTACTGGGTGAGGATAACGGCGAGAGGGCTTGCAGCAGCCTAAGATGTTTATTTATTGATGAACTTAATACAATGATAGCTACAAGGGGAGAACATAAAGGTTATAAACACGAAAAACAACGTAAAGGTGTTGTACTTGACGAGCTATACGCATCCCGAGTACATGAATGCTTGGACGGCGGAGATGCTAACGTGCAAAACATCAATGAATGAAAGCGGCTAACACTAGCTTTCACTAACAGTGAAATATCATATGAAAAACAAATTCAAATTCATATTCACATTTCAGGCAGAAAATGTGTTTTACGTTATTTGGATTGTGTTTAGCGTTTCTTATTTTTCATATATTCTTTAAAAACACAACCCGGTGTTATAGAAACAGCATTAGCTTGCGGGCTAAGTTACCACTTAAGTCAGCCAACCGTTGAAGATATGAAAATCATGATACGTATAAACAAAAATAAAACTTCATTTTTAAATAGGCATGTTTGTTATATTACAACACAGATAATAAGTTGTTTGCTGAACCCAGTAATATGCAATAAAACGCACAACATTAACGAACACTCACCCCAGCTTCTTTGTTCCCTCAATGGTGCTCCGCCAGGATGTGACACATTTTGAGCTGCATCTGACCTGATTTTCCAGTACATTTCTGCCCTCTAGTGGTCACAATCTAATACTGTACTGAGTCTGACCTGACGCCAGGATGAAAGAGAGAGATGGAAGCAAAATGATAAACTAAAACTAATAAATTTAGCCTTGGTGAACAATCCCACCAACCGAAAAACTTTTGAATGGGTGTGTACATAATCAAAAACTTCAATATTTTGTCAGATTTTTAGCAGTAAAATCAATGTGACCAATTTTTTACATTTTATTCTCTTTTAAATTTCTCATATTTGTACATTTATGATTGAGACATAATTATCACATAGCTAAATATTAAGTGTAAATATATAAGCATCTCAGTTTATATTATACATTTATATTTACTGAAAAATTTACATTTAGATGTAAAAGATTACATTTAAAGTCAAACCATTCAAGTATAAACAAATAAGACATTCGAAAATGCGCTATAAATGCTTATTTCATTAAATCCAACAACATAGGACAGTTTTTGTTACTAAATCTGAACAGATTGGTCTGTTATTACACATTCATCACCCTAAATATTCATTAAATCCATCACATAAAACGATATAAAACTTTCCCTTCTGAGCACCATGTCAACATATATTATTAGCTACAATTCACCAATATTCAACAGACTCAATTATGCATTATTTTGATTGCCAATCCATTAACTTTGCAGCTTCGTGACATGGCAGATTCAAAAACATCATTAAAAAACTAAAGAGAAACATTCACCACGACCACTTCAAAGATTTATTGGGCAGATATCACTCAATTCATGTAGCACTGTAAACACTTACGTAGAGAAGGCAACATGCTCCAAATAGACCAAGGTATAGGCTTGAAATCCTTTTGTTTGCCTGGTGTCAAAGTAAAGTCTCAAGGTATTTTTTCATTCGCTCCAACAAGTCTTGAATGCACCTGCTGTTCGGATGCAAACAACGAGAGCAGACGGTCCCTCGAGAGTTAGCCGAAGACCCAAGTGTCACTGAAAACCAGTCCTGTCTGATTGAATGGTCAAAGCAATTGCTTTCAATGTCTTTGATAAACATATATTGTTAAAAACATGTAAACAAGTATAAAAGTAATTTGATTTATATTTTTACTGAAGAGTCCTCTGTCTCACTGACAAGCTTCATCCCGCAGAATGTATCCCATCTTTCTCTGTGCATTGGTCACATTTCTGAAGTAACTAAACCCCAGCAAGCCTTTATTTCAGAAGCCATTCATTCACTGAAAAGAGAAGCAGAAAATGATGATGTCAGATAACTTTCTGTGTGAAACATGCCACTTATTCACAAAGACAAATGTTTCATTTCCATCTGTTTCATGAGCAATGATGGTAAGTGTCTAATTGAGTGCTCGGCTTTATCGAACGCAGCATGTATGCTGCAGAGCCTGCGTATGTTATTGATGTGGAGTGTGACACAGACCTCTGTATTGCGGCCTCAGCACACGGTTGTTAGGACAGTCCCGTCTCTGACTGAAGTTGATGTTGGTGTGGATGCAGCGTTGGTGCAGTGGCTGGGTTGGCCGCATGTTGTCACCCATACTGAGGAAGATCTGAGACGGCTGGTTTTGACTGAGGAGACGAAGAGACTGCATCTGAAAAGATATTGGAAAGGCAATTAAGATGTTAATCTGGGCTATATTCAATATAATATAATATAATATTTTTAAATAATATTCTTATTCAACAAAGATGCAGTGAATGGATCAAAAGTGAAAGTAAAAAAATATATATGTTTCAAAGGATTTCTATTTCAAATAAACGCTGTTCTTTTGAACTTTCCATTCATCAGAGAATCGTGGGAAAATAATCATTGTTTGCACAAAAATATTAAGCAGCACAAGTGTTTTCAACATTGATAATAAGAAATGTTTCTTGAGCAGCAAATCACATATGCTGATTTCTGAAAGATCATGAGACACTGAAGACTGGAGTAATGATGCTGAAAATTCAGCTTTAACATCCAAGCAATAAATTACATTTGAAAATATATTAAAATAGAAAACGGTCATTTTTAATAGTAATAATATTTCACAATATTATTACTGTATTTTTGATCAAATAAATGCAGCTTTAGTGAGCAGAAGATACTTCTTTCAAAAACATTAAAA
Organism: Rhinichthys klamathensis goyatoka; assembly: GCF_029890125.1. Taxonomy (NCBI): domain Eukaryota; kingdom Metazoa; phylum Chordata; class Actinopteri; order Cypriniformes; family Leuciscidae; genus Rhinichthys; species Rhinichthys klamathensis. The sequence goes on along the minus strand of NW_026607060.1, from coordinate 149,218 downwards.
AAGGTTAAAAAAGTGAAGTAAAAAAAAAAAACTGTGTATATAATTTGACCTCATACTCAAAGAAATTAAGCAAAGAATTATTAACGAAGAGCCAGTTTTTAAACTGTCAATAAATTAAATAAAAGTCAATTGTAATTACTTTTCATAATATTACGGGTTTGCTATATTGATGATCAAATAATTGCAGCCTTGAAATTTGAAATATAAAAAATATTTTACAGAGTTTTCAACATGTCACCTCTATCTGTGAGATGTAAATCGGCCTATTCATTAATATCCAGGTGGCTGTCTCAAGGCACGGTGGAATAGTTATCGACCCTTCATATGTGATAAAACGGGAGGTTTCAGGATACAGCTCCTCAATATCGAGCCCCATCAGTAAGTATGCATCATCTGAAAGACATATACAAAACAAGCGATGGGCTGAGATAAATAACACACACTTACAAGATATCTAGACACATTCCTACAGGACAATACATGATATCATATCACAATTATTATTTTGTTCTGGCAATGCCGACAGAATAAAATATCACTTCTTATCCAAGACCACCAGGTGGTAATACAAAGCCAAGTTTGTTTTCCCTTTCTTTTTTCATTAAGAGTTATGAAGGTCTTCTACGCAGAAGCAATATTTCACATTCAGACTGTGGAAGCCGTTCGATTTAATAATATTGCTGGAGGCAGTTTTCAATCAAATGTAATTTAATGTTAACAATAGTAACATAAATTCAATTTAATGTCAATACAATTAATATACATTTAAATTGAATGCTAATAAAAAGCAGCTTTAAAAATTAAAAAGTGTAAAAAAAAGATTTAAAAATTAAAAAGTGTAAAAAAAAGAGCACCCCCGGCTCCACTGACATTAGTGACGAAGTACATTGGTATTTGTGGGCACTTACGTTTATATGTAATCCTTGTAATGGTCTCTCTGCTCAGCATACGGTTTAGAAATACATTTGTAGGCTCTGAAATCTGAAGAGTCAGATATCAAAGAAAACATTTAAAACCAGATTTCTGCAGCTTTTTCTGATGAAAAGGCAGAGTTTCATAAAACATGGTGTTGTTCAGTACATTAATCACAAATGACATGAGCGTTAACTTACTGCTGAGATATTTCATTACAGCTTCACCAAATCACAAGCATAATCAATAATAGTCTAGTAGAATTTATTCTAGGGGCATCTGGACGTGTTTTTTTTTTCTTCCATGTACTGAAGATGAATGGCTTTCATCCATGTGCCTTCATTAGTAGCAGAATGGTGGAGATTCCCCGACATCACGATCACTGCGAAGCGGGATGAAAGTGAACGGGGGGAGGTGGAGGAGGCTGCAATGCTGCAATACCTTCATCTGAACTGTGGCAGTTCTGCCCCAATTTACACAGAAGTCACGATTCAAACCATCAGGGAGGCGACTCCTGCTGCAATCGGCGAGTCTTACGTCATGCTGTGTGATGAGGTTAATGCCGAGGAATCTCCACCATTATCTCACTTTAGTTTGGAGGAGAAAAGTGGTAAATAAACAGAAATCAAGACAAGACTCAATGGCCTTTTTAAAGATGAATTCGTTAACTAAATTTGAATGTAAAACATGGCATTTCACATGTCCACTAGGGTTCATAGATTTGTTTATTATTTTAATATGTTCCTTGAGGTTCACTTATGATGTTAAAAAACAACAAATATGCGTATACTGTATCCAGTGTCGACAGCATCAGTGATTATACTGGGCTCTATTTGCTTTTGACGTGACGCTCACATGGCAAAATGTCAGCAGGTAAAGGTGGGATCAATAGTTTTTGAAAAACACTTTTGAAAACTGTGTTGGAACGACTACCAAAACACACTTGTAACCAATCAGCAGTAAGGGACGTGTCTACTAATGATGGGGAGGAGAGAGAGCGCAAAAAATATTAGCCGAACGACCATAGAAAGAGATGGCAGATAAAAAACAAAAGAGGAAAATGAAAAACAAAAAGCGGAACTTAAAATTAAAAAGAAGGCTTATGATTAAGCAAGAGATAGAACTCGTGTTCAAATCGGAGAAGCTTACCAGCGCTGGAGAGAACTCAAGGAGCGAGAAGGCCTAACATCGGACGCGAGTTTGCTTTATTTCTTCTTGATAGGCGAGTAACATTGTTTAGCTTTGTTTCACAGAACTTATGCTGGCCATTGCTTGAATATGCTCGTGTGTCATCTTTGCTTGTTTTTTCATTTGCGATATTATTGTCGTTCGATTCAGCTATGAAAAAGACACATATAAGCCTGGAGTGTTTAAACCTCATCCACTGTCTGTTTCAAGCGTCTGCTCCCAAAGTGTGTCTGAAAAGTAAGATAATTTACTCCTAATGTTTGTTTCCTTTGGTTCCTCATAGTGATGATATAACCCCCTAATCTTGCTATAGTTGTAATATATTCCTTACTATGACTGTCGTGCTCGTGCTATCGAGTTGATCATGATAACATAGTGGGTGTTAAGCGTCGTCTTCCACGCTTCCTCTTCCAAAACTACTGATCCCACCTTTAAGCAACTGAACGCCAGTAGGCGGGGCTTATGATGCGATGATGCTGTTGTACATTAGGCTTGTTTGAGATGCGCCTTGCCTCGCCTGAAATGTAGTCGAGAGTAGGCGGCTGCAGTGAGAGGAGGAGTGATTTTTGAAAATAACAAAAACTACGACTTTATTAAACATTGTATTGTCTTCCGGTTCTGTCCGCAGTGACGCTGCTGATGTAAGACGCTGCTGACGTGTTCTCTGGTAACCAGTAACTAGAGAACACGTCAGCAGCGTCTTACGTCACCAGCGTCACTGCGGACTCGTGAACGCAGAACCGGAAGAGAATACAATGTTTAATAAAGTCCTAGTTTTTGTTATTTTTGGAGCAAAAATGTTTTTTCGATGCTTCAAAACATTCTAACTAACCCACTGATGTCACATGGACTACTTTGATGATGTCTTTATTTCCTTTCTGGACAAGGACAGTATACCGTACATACATTTTCAATGGAGGGACAGAAAACTCTCGGACTAAATCTAAAATATCTTAAACTGTGTTCCGAAGATGAACGGGCTTGGAACGACATGGGGGTGAGTCATTAATGACATAATTTTCATTTTTGGGTGAACTAACCCTTTAAGCTGTGTCGTCAGTAAGTCGTTTCCCATCATGCTTTTGATCAGCGCAGTCGGTGGAGAGCAACTGCACGCGACTGCAGAATCCGACACGTGCGCCTTGCGGTCACGAGAGTTTTTTGACATACGTCAGCATGACATCAGAGCAAGTCTGACCACACTCGGACACATTTCTAACCAGATTTTGCTCATCTCAAACAAGCCTAATGACTTACAATGATTGCCGCGTACAAATGTACGTTAAGTCCATGAGACCGTAGGATGTCCCATTTAGTAATTTTAGGTTTCAGAAGGGTGCTCAAGAGTGCCCCCTTTGCAATCTATATGCGCCCTCCTCGATGCGTACTTTTGCCGAGCCCGCACTGAAGCAAGCTCCACAGCAGACTTCTTCCCGACAGTCAAAGCGGCATTACGTCACGAAAGTGCGGACAGGTAGACCGAGAGTGTTTAGGGTGCCATATGGGACAGGGCCTTATTTCAAATAAGCCTACTCTGAAAAAATAGATTAGTGGTTCAATCCCATTCTCCCTTTTCCCAGCATGCACTTGGGCATGATTCATTAATATGGTTTGAACACTTGTCAGTTTTATTTACACTGTTTTTGTTAATTTTGTAATCATGCGTGTGAAGTCAAACAGAAGTCAAGCACTTTACTCTCCATGACATATAAATGTCTCATCAAAAATATAATAAAACAGATTTCATAGAGCTCTTTTTAAGTTGTGACTTCATAACCTTATTTTTACTTTCTTAACATAGGAATAGTAAGTAAATAAAAAAGTAAATATTCATGGATATTTTTTCACTATTACTTGATAAATCAGAATCTTTTGCAGTCCACTTTACAAGCACAGAATGCATATGCCAAGGCAATACTGATGAATAATGATGAAGAGGTGACTTTGAATAAAACAATAAAAAGCTTTTAGTGATTATGTTTTATCCTGGCAGTCAAATCAGAAAATCTTTTTCTGGCCTTGTGTACCAAGGATGCAAATTTTTTGCTCAAGAGAATTGTTATCAGAAAAGTATTTTATTTATTTTGCAATTCGTCAAAAATATGATTCTCCTTTGTCATTGAGTTGTCATTTATTTTTAAATAATTTAGAGTCTTATAAATGAATTATATTTTATTAGTTTGTTCCCTTGAAGCAACATGGATGCATAATGAATGTAGTGGATATGAAACAATGGGGGCCGAATACTGCAGATTTTTATATTTGCTTAACTTTTGAGAAGAAAAACGATTTAAGAGCAAATTCTATTCGATTATTGTATGTTAAATTTCCAGTATTCATTAAAGGTAACATTGCTTTAATAATAGGGCATGAAAAATTTCAATGAATAAAATTACTACATTATATAATGCTTAAAAATACCAAACCATTACGTTAGAACTTTTATGGCATGTTGATTCATGTACATTAATATTTGACCTGATCTGTTAAGTGTACTGTATATAATGTTTGCTAAAGATGAATGGAGTTTAAGACTGATTATGAAGTGTCTCCTTTCCATTGTATACATTTAAAGCAACGGAGTCTACTAACCTTCATGAAGATAGAAACAACTGCAATTCCATTAGGACTCCTGGCGGCATCACTGTAATTTAAATACAAATCCTGATTATAATGGATGAGTTGCACCTGCGAAAAGAAAAAAAAGAAGAAGTGTGACTTCCAGTAAAACACTAACAAACACCTGCTAGGTAAACGTGTACACGGAGCCAAACCATTGTGACTGTACGACTGCCTGTGATCTAATCTCAAAACAGCTATTATCCATAAAATATGCCCATAAATGATGTGTATATAACAGCATATCTCCATTAACTTCCTTTATGTCAGCTTGTAATCTCGTGTGACACTGTAATGAGGGTCAGTACATTAATCCGAATAAATATTTTGCTGTGTGTTGTGTATAAATTGTTAATGAATTGTTAATGGGAACATTATGAAGCTCCTTTATGCTCCTCCATCCTGCTTTATTGTTCTTTCAGCGCAGCTCAATGAAAGCAGAGAGATGGAGCCCAGGAAATCTGCTGCTTAATTTTCAGTGGCTCAAAATTGCATTGGAGCTCATTAGAAAATATGCTTCAGTCATCAGTTATAATGAGCTTGCTTGTCAGCTTCAGGATGAAGTTGTTGGAAAGCTGCTACCCATATAACCTCATTTGGATTAGGAAAATGAAGAGAAGCTGCTGACTTCAGTGAAATCAGAGGTGAGGTGAGGATCACAGAGGGACGCACATCTTTGCGCCAAGATAAAGAGTAAACATTTCAACTCATTAAAATGATTTGATATGTCTGGCACAAATTGATGTTCTTGACAGTTTGAAAACTGGCTGGTGTTGTGCATTAATAATAGTTTGCTCTCTTTCAGTATTAAACTATATACAAACACTGTTTTTTATAGACTTTATGGACTTCTACTTTACACTTTTTTAAATGTTTTTGAAAACATAAAAAAAACATTTATTATCGTAGTATTATTGTTAAGAAATTATCAATGTGGAAAACAGTTGTGTAAAAATTTTTTTTTCAAGGTTCTTCAAAAGAACAGCATTTATCTGAAATAGAAAGCTTTTCTAACGTAATAAATCTCTTCATTGTCACTTTCACTTTTGATCAATTTAATGCATCTTTGCAGATTAAAAGTATTAATTTCTTTCCAAACAAAAACCGGTAGTGTGTAATGTTACAAAAGCTTCCTATTTCAGATAAATGCTGTTATTTTGAACTTTTTATTCAAAGAATCCTGAAAATTATTGAACACAACTGTTTTTAACATTGATAATAACAATAAATGTTTCTTTAGCAGCAAATCATCATATTAGAATGATTTCTGAAGGATCATGTGACACTGAAGACTGGAGTAATGATGCTGAAAATTCAGCTTTGTCATCACAAGGATAAAGTACGTTTAAAAATATATATTCAAATAATTTTTATTTTAAATTGTAATATTTCACAGTATTCCTATTTTTACTGTATTTTGTATCAAATAACAGCAGCATTGGTGAGCATAAGATACTTCTTTTAAAAACATTAATAAATCTTCCAGATGGTGTATGCATTGTATTTGTTATATATTTTTGAATAGATTAATAGATTCAAACAAAAAACTGGTCTGTCTGTACTCAGACTGTTTTTCCTCACTATACACATGTACATTTAAAGCACATGACCAATTCATATCCTGTGACTGTGCAAACTTGAAGATGACTCATTGCTTTGTTTTTATTTAGCCTATTCTTACAGCAAAATCACTTCCATAATCCTGACTTTTGCCCTTAATCCTGAATAAAAGACTTTATTAATGCAAACTCAGTGACACCGCACAATGCACACATTTTCAGAGAAATCACAAATTTATCACTCTAGTGAAAAATGCAACAATTGATTTGGCTTTGGACAATTTCTTTGATCTGCTCAAATGATATCTCATTGTCTTATTCTGTTTCAAGTTGTCGAAGGAAAGCGGACTGAGAGAAGGAGATATTTTCATTTCTAGTGTAAAAATAATTTGATAAAAGGGACTAATTACACAATTTTGCATACTCCATTAACTTCAGTGCCAGTACTTCAAGGGTCTGTCGCCGCATCCAGACGTTTGAAGGAAGACAGGTTTAACTGAATCCCACAGAAGTGATGTATTTCCAGGCTCTATGTTGGCTCACCTCTCCAGGGAAGGCCTGGCCGTTGAGCAGGTGCTCTGAGCCCTGCCTGTCCTCGCTGCCAAAGTGAAGCCGGATCTCCTCCAACCTGTAGCTGTAGCTCAGCGGCCCGCCAGAGATGTTCACCAGGTGTGACTTGTCTGGGCGCAGTGACACGTGTCGGCCCGTGTTATACATCGTTCCACTGACCTGAAAAAAAACAAAACAAACATGTCTGGATCAGACATTCTTATTTCTGACCTTTTATGATAAAACAATATTAAGTGATTCCATGTTTACATTTGGGAGGACAAAGGTGAAGCCGTTTTCACCTGGCTAAGCTAAAAGGCATTACATGCACTGTTTGACATTGTGCCTCCCGCACAGGGAATTCCTGGAAAAATAGGCACTAACACAATGAACACATTAGTTAGTTCTGATGGACTGAGGTTTTTCCAGGTAAACCTGGTTGACAGGTGCAACTGCTGAGGTAGGAATTATGTAGAAAATGCATCTGAGCTGAAAGATGAGAGCCTATGGAAAACAACACATGGAATATTTTGCCTTTACTTGATGTTAACGTTGCTAGTTATGATTACTAATTGAGACCAAAATGTGTCTTGTTGTGGCGCCCTAGTGATCAGAACATCTTTGTAAACAGCTGTGAGAGTGTGCGTGAAGGTATCCTAATGGGAGATTTCCAATTCCAGTCGCCTCATTTGTGATCTAGAGACAGTTTAAGAAGTGCTGATCCCTCAGGAACATGAGAATGAGCGATACATTTAGCCTGACGTGTCATAGGATAAATTCTGAGCAAGAGGTAATTACGATCACTTTGAACTGTAGCTCTGAAATAATTTAGAATAAAATGGCAACTTAAGCTGAACTATAATACTAGGAATGACACTGATTATTCACAGGATTAATCACAACTGTCCACCAAAACACAGAAGACTGTGGAAGCCCGTTTCCAACTCTGACCCTTTTTCCTCATAATTGCAATTTTATTTCACATAATTGAGTGACTTCATGTCTCACAACTGTGACTTTATCTCAGTTGTCACTTTATTTCTCACAATTGCAACTTTATATCTCACATTTGTGCCTGTTTCTTGTAATTGCAACCTTATTTCCTGTAATTGCGTCTTTATATCTCACAACTGCCACTTTATTTCTCACCAGCATTATTTTAGTTATATTTATACACTATTATAGAATTAGCTTATTTTATATTTTTTAATTTTAGTTTACGGTTGAGTAATTTTGTTATGTTCTTTTGTAATTTTTATTCGTTTTTTCAATATTTCTATTTAGCTTCAATTTATATTTATTTCAGTTTTAGTAATTGTAGTACTTCAACTTAAATGTATTTTATTTCAGTTAGTTAAAAACAGAAAAAAGATTTAGTTTACAATTTTCAACTAATATTTATATTTCAGCTTTTTTCAATTAACAAAAATAACTTTTAATAGTTTTAGCCAACAATAACAACACTGTATTTCACAGTTGTGACTATATTATATTTCATATTTTAACCTATGTCTCACAATTACCTGAACTAAAGAGACGTAGAAAAAGAACAAAATAAATACGCTATTTCCATTCAGTAACTTAAAGGTGCAATATGTAACTTTTCTTCAAAAATGAATCCTTTTTGTATTGCCTGTGTGTGAAGGGGTTGTAATCACACATTACAACGATCCACTTGTCAGGTTTTGCTATTACCTCTGAAGGCCAGTATTCCTATTTCTATGTGAAGTCTCTGGGTCGGATTTTCTGCGAAATCCATCGGATGTGACGTGCATGCGCGCTCCCGAGCCTCTCTCCTTTTTATATACAGTCTATGCGACGGCACTGCAGCTAAACGACATGGAGTCTGATAACACCCAAAAACGACCTGCCTCCAGCACAACACACACTCCAACACAAACTCCACATAAATATAAAAAACAAAACAAAAATGTATCTGCTGAAGCTCGTCAGGCCAAACGTGAATCGGATCGACTTGGGACGAAAGCACGGATCAACATCGGCAGAGTGTTTGAATTATGTAGAGACCTCCGCTATTTTTATTGTGATAAATTACAAGTTTTCAGATATGCTGAAATAATGGTTAACTGTAATGAAATAGCAAGGTAAACTACAACATACATGAGACATGAAATGAATACAAAACACTGTTCCAGGATAACAAAAAGTAGGTGCTTTAGGATGTAACTTTTATTTTATGTACTAGATCTACTGTCCAACGTCACTCATCCCACTACTATCATATTGTTTATAATATAATACACATTTCCAGACACGTTCAGTACAGTAATGTTACTTCCTACGATCTTACTGTTACACTGAAATTGTTCAGTCTAGTTCACAAACCGTTTTCGTTATCATATTATACATTCATCTATATAGGCTATGTTGACATTGCTGATTGTGAAAGATACACGAATAGTTAGTGAAATGCCTTATGCTAGATAACACCACATGTCGGCTAAATGCAGTCAATGTAACGTTATCATGGTACGAGCATGGAGCATTAGTTCAACGTCAAGCTGATAAAAGTAGACTATTATTGTAACGTTGCAGTGGGAGTTTACATGAGTTTCCAGGATGTTGTGTGATGCTTTCTCCGGTGTGTTGAAAGTCTCAGTGTGGCCGGTACCATGAGTGCTCGCTCTTGTGTTCGAGCACGCGCAAGAGCACGAGCACTCTTGTAAAAATTGGTTGCAATCTGAAACATCACCGATAGAGGCCGCTAAAAAATACATATAGCACCTTTAAGAATGAATGAGCGCCTTGTCTATCTAAAAGAGACCATAAACTTTTCCATTACAGCCTACAGTTTTCATGCATAAATTCCATTATTTAACAGCCCTCTGGTTACCAACGCCACTAACCAATCAAACTGACTTGAATTCATGGAGAACATTTAGGTCTCCAATGGAATTTTCTCTAGGAATAACATCAACTCCCCACATACAGAGTGCAGTCATAACAAGCTCAAAGGAGCAGTGCATACATAAATGTAATTGGGTCTCTTGAAATAAGAGCAGAAAAACCTCCAGAGAAAAACAACAGCAGACTTTTATTCCGGGTTCCTGACTAAGGGTACTAATGTATTATTGAGAGAAGATGAACTAGGGTATATTATCCATAAGCACAACCTCTTGGAGCTTCACTGGAGAATTCTTCAGTGACAGGCCCTGTCAGCACAGATGGTGAGCCTGCCTAATCTCCCCCAGCAGATGCACAGCAGCATTAATCATAAAACAGGATGTTAAATGAGGAATTAACTCCTTCCTTTCCCTCCTGCTCTATGGAATAAATAGAGCCCCTTTGCACTCAAGATCTGACAACAACCGCCTGAATCCCTTTAGAGGTCAGAGTGATGTCTTATGTACACCAACCATCAATAATCAAACACTGCATTTGTGTCTGGTAAATGAGTTTAGTCACACTAATCTGCTGACCGACTGCAGGTGCACTTCACTGAAAGCAAATGGCAAGCAATTTTGCACGCCGTAGAGAATTAGCGATCTCATTAGAGCACCGTTGTAACAAACTAACAGTAGTGGAGCATAGCCATCTTCAAAGGTTTCATTTGGAAGGCTTCACTATTATGCTTGGCAAAAATAATTGAAGATCTGCTTCATTGGCCAATTGAGGTATATAAAAAAGTCACCCAATGAATTAAGATTCAGCAACAAACCAAACAGCTAGCTGTCTAAACAACAGCCATAGAAGTAAATACAGAATGTGATTAGATTTGACAAATGGACCGCTAAGCTGGGGTTATGCCGTGTGACCCGATCTCGTCAAAATCCCAGTGAATTATGGGACAGTGTTCTAAACTGAATAATGTGTGACTGTACATCTTCTACCAGTTTAAATAATGTGAAAAATAACTACTCTATATATGATTAAACAGATATTATAGAAAGGATTATGCTGCAACTGTCAATCATAGTGTCAGTGTTATTTTAAGAAAATACGATCAAGAGCCTTCTTGTAGTTACTTACCTTACGTTGCCCTGCATTGAGTCGTAGTGGGTTGAGGAAGGGGTCAAAAATCATTCGACTGGTTTCAATGTTGACAGGCGACTGTCTCTTCCCAATTGCGCACAGGTTCCAGGCAGTGTTAACTAATCCCCAGAAAGATGGCACTAGTAAAATATAAACATAAAAAGTGAAGTTTAGAGCATTTGCTTTAAATTTCAGGAGGAGAATGTTGCGTTTGCCATTTTGTAATGGGTCATGATCTGATTGGCAGGGGATATGTTGGGGATTATCTCACATTGCTCATCCAAAATTTCCTCCGTTAGCCCCATCCATGGTGTAGATGTTGTTTATGAGTTTGGATCTAGTGGTTGATATCCTTTGAGACAACATTTTGACAAGCAATCAATTTTACCACTTAATTACCAGGCGCACCACTGGTTCTCTTTTGAGGTCATTATTGTGCATCCAAATAAGAGAACTGCATGTTAATGCGATTCGTTTCGCAAAAACAAACTCAAGAAGAAAAAAAGAAACACAGATGGAATTAGTCACATTAGACACACAGCCAAAGGACATACTTGACCTTATATGATTAATTTATTCTCTGAGATGTTTCACAGTCCTTAAACAGTAAACAACTTTATTGCTGATTGGAATGAGATTTTTATAAGTGCATTGAACCTCAAACCTCATATTTGTTGTTTTGAAAATTAATATGACAGATCAAGGGAGGAGCCCAACACCTAGGACGTCCCTGGGCCCTATTTTAACGATCTAAGCGCATGGTCTAAAGCGCACGGCATAAGTCCGAATATACTTTTGCTATAGTTTAACGACGGGAAAAATGGTTGGCAGGCGCGGCGCATGGTCTAAAAGGGTTGTCCCTATTCTCTTAATGAGTAATGGGTGTGTTTTTGGGTGTAACGTGCAATAAACCAATCAGAGTCTCTTCCCCCATTCCCTTTAAGAGCCAGTTGCACTCGCGCCATGGTGGATTCGCTGTTTACATTCGCGTGTGGAAAGACTGAACGCTTCTCCAGTGAGGAAACGGATCTGCTCGTGCGCGAGTTTAAAGCGCGCGAACAGACCATCCACGGGACAAGCCGGATTCCACCATATCTTTATGTACACAATAACAATCTTTTACATTGTAATCCTTTTATTTTTGGCTAGTTTGTGTGCTGCTGCGCATCCCTGTGTGTGTAATAAGCAGAGTGTACGCGCGTTGTGGACCTGCCTATAGGCGCACATACTAACGTGCTCTTTAAATAACAAAAAAAACACTGAGCCATTGACTTTAGACCAGGTTTCAGTAGGTCAATGGCGCAGTCTATTTGAGTAGCCTCAAAATAGCAATGCGTCTAAACACACCTCTTTTTCAGACCAGCACGCCCATGGGTGCAAATGCATTTGCTATTTAAAGAACGTGGTGCAGGACGTGAAAATGATAACTAGCAAAAAACACTTGCGTTGCGCCTGCCGTCGCATTGCACCGGGTGTTTGATAGGGCCCCCTGTCTTTAAAAGCTAAATCTATAATCTAATCTATAAGCTAAAAATAAAAGTTCTGTCATGATTGGGTGTATTTTTGAACTATCCCTTTAACTGAATCCAGCATTAGGTTAGTGGCAGGAGCGCGAGCGCAGATGATATTGTGACCCTGACCCCCGCACTGGACACGTCAAACTCATTAGATCACCAAGAGCTTGGATGCTTCAATGCAAAGAGTATCAACTTTTGTCCCCATAGGCTGAGATTATAAACAGATTTATCCAGCATGAACAAGCGATCCCCGACCTGATTTTCCTCTCATCCAGCCTGGCTCTGCAGGAGTGAAACCGGACTGGGCTACGTGATGTGTTGCCTTGTTAAATCAGAATGAGAAAATGCATTAGATACAAAGATTACGCCATAGGAAGCTGTGGAACAAGCTCTGTTCCTTCGAATGCATGAAAGCTATTTACGCGCTATTCGTGTATTTTCAGCATCTCTTTGTACAGTGACCTAAATAAATGATTGTTCCCAAAACTGTTATCTAACTAAGGTGTAATCCTGCTTTTGTCTGGGATCCTAACAGCCACTGAGCTCATTAGGTGGAATTGCTTTTTATTTTTTTCACTTCTCACTTTCACTGCCTCTCTGTGCTTTCTTAAATGTCAAGGACAGACAGAATATGCAACTGCTTATAAAATTGAAGGAGGAACCAGTAAGAAATGTGTGCTTATTTAAAAGTAGACTCAGCTCAGCCCATAATTCATAATTCAACATGTAAGATAGCAAAATTGTAAAGCCAGGTTGTCGGACACAAGTTGTATCATCTTGATCTTGAACTGGAAAATGGAAAAATACAAAAACTGTAAATATTAACATATACATACATTTAATTTTTTTATATTTTTTTTATTCTATAATATTTTGTCTAGGCTATAATAAGCATTAATAATAAGCATTAAAAATAATAATTTAGGTATCACAACATCATAAAGTACATAATGAAACATGTATATTTAATTTGAGATTTGTTAAGATTACATTTTATGCTATTATTAAATTTAAGATAATCTAAATGTAAAAATAAAGAAATCAAGTAGACAATTAAGTATCTAACATCCACTATACAGTATGTCCAGGACTGATTTTTAAAATATTTAGATATGGTGAAGATATATCATGCTTTCTTTTTTTTTTTTTTTAAAGAGCGGCAACACAAAAAAAATTAACAGCTCTATAACAAACCATGCATTCAAAAAATAAAAATCAACAGCAGCAGCCTGAGTTTATGTTTAAGGTCCTGTTGAGTGTGTTGGTATTTTTTAGCTGAACACTCTCTGAATCCATTGTTAAGGTCAGCTGAGCGTTTTGAGCTCTGTTGCTAACAGTCTGTCATATCCAGAGTGATATAGTGATTTTGCTGTAGCAATTGATGAGTGGTAGACAGATGGCACCCTCATCCTCAGGGATCTGTGCCAGATTTGGCTTTGGGTTCAATACATTAATGAGAACTCTGTCAAAGTCCTTTTTAGGTATGACAGGGGACAAATACATCAACAGTGTACAGTACAATGCAAGGCGCTGAGGTTACGTCATACTGAAAGCTGCATAAAGTCTTAAATATGGAAGAAGCACATTCATTTGATGTATTTTTACATATTCTCTTGGCTTTACACGTTTCTGCAACTGAAGATTTTTTTAACAGTGCAGTCTTCCAGATGAAGAGAAAGACATTCAATTGTTATGCTTTGTTCAGATTTGCTTACACAATGTTTGTTTATACCCCTGCCCTGAGCACAAGTGCTGATGGGAGATAGCTGAACATATACATTTAATCACAGTATAATATGAACATCATTACTCCAGTCTTCAGAGTCACATGATCCTTCAGAAATCATTCTAATATGCTGAATGCACACACACTGTCTCTGGTTTTGCTTGTGAAATATAACACATGTTGTTTTGTGTGCAGGTGAGACAAGTTTTCACCATGCAATCCAAAAGTAGAACATCTCATAGCAGCTTCAGCAGAACCCTCAGGAGAACAGAAGAGATGTTCTCAAGCAATTAACATTGTAAGATCTTTCTGCACAGCTATGTAAGCATAATGAGAGTGTGTCAAAAACAGGACAGAAATATTCATTCATGAATATGCACACATTAAAGAGAGGTAAATATCTCAAAAGAGTGAAATAAAGTCCATGACTGAAAATAGCCAATGCACGTCAATCATGAGACTTTTTGGTGTTAACTGATTAGACAAAATTATAAAATGGAAAGGGTTTTTTTCCTTCTAAACTCAAATTAGTCTCTCAAACATCTTAAAATATAAAACTGGCCCTTTTTAACTGAACGATATGAAAGCAAATTTGTGTTGCTGACTGAGAATAACATTTTATTCCTGTTGTAAGTATGATGAATCAATCATAAATGCACTTAAAGCTGATGTGTGTAATCTTTTTAGGGTTAAATACTTCCTCCTATTGAATATGCAGAGACAGCTAAGGCAGCCAACTTGTAAGTTTGATTTAGCTAAAAAGTGTAAACGCTGTCTCTGTGGTGCTTTCAAAGCATTTCCTTTTTTTGAGCATCCGACCACAACAATCCAGCAACAGTGGCTCAACCAATGACGTGCGCTTGGGGTCGGTCGGGGTTATCTGTTTGTTGACCAATGGCAGACAAGGGGGGTGTTTGGAAAACCTGTTTTGAAAAAAAATGATTGTTTCCATTTTATTTGGAGGTGCAGAAATGACACGCACTTCCCCTATGAAGTACAACTTCAACTTCACTTCACAACTATGCCTGATATTGTACAATAAGATCAGATTTAACCGTAACTGATATATTCTTTGACAACTGAACAAGTGTCACAAGCGCTTAAGGCAAACACTAAAAGATTACAACTAAACCGTTGCCTTTAGCATGCATTTGGACAAGCAAAAGAGTGTTTTACTTGTGAGGACTGTTTTGAGATGAATCCAACATGCTCTGGGAAACGGATGATGTTTGCTCTTTGAATGCTTTCTCGTCCTCTTTCTTTCAAAGTCCCTTTTTAAGTCTCAAGGACATTTACGCAATATAAATCCAGAGAGTTTTTCTCCCTTGCAGAACGCTTAATAAAGAGGTAAATTTATGTGCAATGCATATATTTATGAGTTGCTATAGGGCTTACTTGATATCCCTTACAACCATGATTGATGCTGCACTGCTGTGTCCTTGCAAGTAGATCTTGCATAACTTTGTTTTAATTGATTTTTTTTTTATAAATATAAAGACCCTTCTTTGTGAATAAGTAGGAATTGTATGGATCTGTCCCCTATAGCTTCTTTTTTTAAGCATACTAGTGTTCAAAGGGCTCCTTTGCTGGTTACATACATTACTGACTGACTACATAATTAAGTATTTCGAATAAAACTCAAAGTGTCTCAGACCTCTGCTTCAATAGTAAGCATTAATCAGTTGAGACCACAAGCTGTAAAAATAGATTAAGCTATAACCAGGCCACACGGGATCAGCGCCCGCAGAACAAGATGTGCGGAGAATTAATTCATCCAGTGTTTTACGCCTGCGTGTTCAACTATATTCGATATGATTTGATTATTATTACATTTTACAATGTTTAAATCCATTTTGCCAAATTCTACAGATTTTGTATCGGAAAATGCTAATCAGATCACAAGACTATACACTTCTATTTAAAAGTTTTTAAATGTTTTTGAAAGTCTCATTTGCTCACCAAGTCTAAATTTATTTGATTAAAAGCACAGTAAAACTGATGTTATAAAATATTATTACATGGCTTGGTTGAAT
This sequence comes from Rhinichthys klamathensis goyatoka, assembly GCF_029890125.1. Taxonomy (NCBI): domain Eukaryota; kingdom Metazoa; phylum Chordata; class Actinopteri; order Cypriniformes; family Leuciscidae; genus Rhinichthys; species Rhinichthys klamathensis. The sequence continues at coordinate 133,122 of NW_026607060.1, read as the reverse complement.
TCTAATGTAGAATGCGGTCTGTTATTTCTTGATAACAGACGCTGCAAAGTATAACCATAACACACCGTTGCCATGAAAAACAGAGCGTTGCCATGGACGCAGTTCAGAGACTATTTTCTTTAGCGGAAGCAATACAATCGTTTTTAAATCAATAAACTCCCCTTTAAATCAATATTTTGTGTCAAATTATTGATTTATTTGGTAGGTAGCCATGTGATAAGCGGGATAATGTATAGTGAGGCGGTTGTAATAGCGAATACAACCCCTTCAGGATGATTCAAGACCCCATAATCAGCCTGTCGGGGTTGTAGTCGCTATAACAACCGCCTCGCTATACATTATCCCTTACTTATTACAATTTAAAGGTTTCTATTAGAATATTATTTTAAAATGCAATTTATTTCTGTGGTGTCAGAGCTGAATTTTCAGCATCATTACACCAGTCTTCAGTGTCACATGATAATTCAGAAATCATATTTTTTTTATTTATATTTCTTATTATTATTAATGTTGAAATTGGTTGTGCTGCTTAATACTTTTGTGGAAATCGTGATATATTTTTTGAGTAGAAAATCAGAAGAACAGTAGCCTGTTAATTTGAAATAGAATATTTTTGTAACAATTTGTAACAGTGTTTTTAATGAATATTTGCTGAATAAATGTACTTTAAAAAACAGTGTCTGGGTAACGCATTACAAGTAATGCGAGTTATGTAATCAGTAGAGATGTGCCCGAAGCCTAAATCCGAATTCGGAAAGGCACAGAAAATGAGTAACGCATACGGGGCCCCTAAAAGTTAGGCTTGCTGCGGTAGTTGGTTACATAACATTACAGTGCATCAGATTTCACTTCTCACGTGAAGATAGTAAGGAGAGAAGAATGACAGGGTGGACGATTTAGTGTGAAACAGATCCTGAGCGTCATTGAACAATAATATCTTATCTTGTTAAATGAGTGGTCCGTACCGTCCCTCCCTATGAGTGTGATCCCAAATTCGAAAGTGAAAGTAAAAAGCGTGCGCATTCAAGCAACACATTGATAGCAGCTCCTTGACACCCGCAAATTATATACAATATAATTAATTACCCAAATATAATTGCGAAAGAAAGCAAAAGCATATTTTTTTCACATTACCATGTCCTTTCCGAACATAGCATTTTTCTTCGGCCACATCCCTAGCAACAAAATAGCTTACTTTTTCAAATAAGTAACGAAGTTAGACTAATTGTAAGCATGCATTTACTCATCTCATTTGCACAAAAACAGATTCAGTATTCTTCAAAATGAATAAAAACAGTGAATTGCAAACTCGGAATATTACGCAAACCTGCAATAATTAAATATAGGCTAAATAACACAAATATACTTTACGTATTTTTAATCTCACTTTATTAACCTATGTCTTTCCTGGTGACCTTCGATGATCCAATTCAACCATAACAAAAAGCAAAAATTACTCTATATAAACATCACATTTGTTTTTTTTTGTTTATTGCTGATGAAAGAGTGCTGAAATGTCTCTTTTCCTGCGAAAACTTTCAGCCCCAGCATGGCAGCACAGCTGCATGGTTTGTTTGCGCTGCGCTCTATACTGTACAGGAGTGAATTTGTATTTCCTTCAACTTTTTAGTGTGAAAGGGTCTTTACATTTGACAAAATATAACTTCTTTTTGGTTTTTAAAAACAAGCAAGAAAAGCCAGCCCAGGTGAGAAAATGGCACACATTACTTTCCATAAAAAGTAACTAAGTAATGCTTTTTGTAAAACAATATAGTAACACATTCATTTTAAAAGTAACTTTCCCCCACAGTTAAAAACTGTACATAAAACAAAGAACATTGGAGTAGCCTATGTTTTACAAGAAAAGTCTTTGTCTTTCTATATAAAAATTTCTCGTTTAATTCAGTGTCTTGCTGTTTCTTCGTATTTATTAATAAAATTGACTTATTTCCGAGTGTAAATGGTTTTTAAGTAAATCCTACACCATTTTTTAACTACTAATTTATTTTAAAAAACAGACTGGGGAGTGTCTGGGAAACTTGTTTGAAACACTCATTGTTTTTGCACACAATTCCGTTTGGTGATTACACACTTCAGCTTTCAAGTTCACTTTTAAAATAACCTCTATCTTGCATGTATATCATTTAACAACCTTAAAGGTATCAGGCTAACTAATCTAGTGAAATGTAGGCACTATAAACTCCCCATTTAATCTCCCAACTATGATGCAGCAATTGCAAAGAACTGTTAAATACTGTTCACACCATTTGTGTAAAATGCACCTCCTTCACACCGTGTTCACATACATTAAAAGTGTGAATCAAACAGAATAAAATATTCATTGGCATCCTGAAGTTTTATGTGCTATAAGTCAACACACAAAGCCTCTGCAGATCTTGCGAGTCTTAGTGCGGCAAGCAGCATGACTCTTGACAAGACACATTCTGCATAATCTCACACTTTCTTTTCTTTCTTTTGAAAGGCTTACCTGGTATAAAGCTCCCTTGGACAAGATCTTTGTATGCCCACCAACCATCGTGCAGCTTTGATGACACTGGCTGTGCTGCGGGAAAAGAAGAGATTCACACATCACTCACCCACGGCTTTTTGAAAATACAGTCACACCTGTAATAGACCCCAACCCCCCAAGGAGATGAGTTTCTGCTGTCAAATGAGAGGATGAAGTTGTCTCTAATGATACAAGGCACATTTAAAAAGTCTTTTTGAGGCAAAACTCGACGCATTTTACCCCCCAAAAAAAAAAAAAAAATGTAGCATGCAAATTTATAAAGTCAATATTTGCCAATAGCACCGCTTAATTGCAAGAAGAATAAAAAAACACATTTGTGAGATGACGACAGATGCATCCTGGATCCTCTGCTCTGGGCCCTGTCGGAGGAGCTGGAAAGTAGGTCACAGAGGCAGCAGACTCCAGCATTCTGAATTCACTCTGTTATCTCACATCACTATTCCCCTCACCTCTCTCCCTCTGGCTTCAGGTTGCAGCTTGCATCATATCCACTGCCAAGTCAAGCACTCAGGGCTGCACTTTAATACACCACACCACAGCTCTACTCTCAAGCCAGGTTGCTTTGATGTGCCCGTCATGAACGGAGGATTGGAGCCCAATTTTCTTCCACCCCAATTTATTGACATCTGTATCTGAGATATGAGAAGCTTGTGCACTTTCACTTATGTGGCTCGTAGGAAGCTGCCATTTCTGAGGCTACAGTATCTAGAAGCATCGAGAGCCACAGATTTGCTGTAAGTGCAGGTGCTGAGACACCGAGAGATTTGCGAAATGCTGACACTCGATTGAGCCCGGCTACCCATATATCATCTCTGCTGTGTGTGGCTCCCTGTGAGATATTGAACTAAACATAAAAAGGCTTGTATTATTTTACACCGCACGTTTTTTGACACGCCTGAGTCACTTTGATATTATTGGCTGGAATAAGGAAAATAATCCTCATGCATTTAACCAGGTGGCTTGATTTTGATTTTCCTCACACTCTCAGCCGTCGACATTCCTGTACTAGACTGACCTCGAACCACACGTCAACTTCCTTTCAAACATACAATACGGGCTTTTCCTTTCATCCACATATCTTGCTCTTTGCAGTTGAAGATCTTGTGAACTTGTGTCTGTTTTTTTTATAGATGCCCATCCCCAGGAGGAAGATGACGTCAAACTCAGAATTGCCTAAACAAACTGGGTACTTCACTAGTGCAGAAGCACATAGTACACCATAGACTCTAGATGAGCTTTACTCTGAGGATCATGCCTCACTGACAACCTTTCTACATAGATTTTTTATTTGTCTCGTGTCCCTTTTTATGTCTTTCTTTTTTGTTTCTTAGCAGTGAAAATCCTTTTATAGTGTTTAATATAACAATAATATGTTTGTACTCATTAGAGAAATGTCACGTTTGAGAAAAGTATGACAAAGATGAAAAGGATTGAGAAACGAAAAGAAAGCAGTTGAAACCAGTCTAAGATGGTTTGCTGGTCTCCTAGCCTGGTCAAACATATCTATTGGCTGATTTTGAAAAGGGTTTCAGCACGTTTTAGCTGATCAGCCTGGCAGATCACCTGGACCACCTGAAGACCAACTCGGCCAGGCTGGGAAGCCATTTTAAACCACATTAAAATCCAGCAAACTATCTTAATCTGATTCTTCGAATCCCTGGTCATTCTTTTCTCAAAACCTATGTTGTTGTTGTTGTTGTTTTTAGCGAGGAATATAAGAAAACATAGCTATGCAGGAAATTACATTTTTGGGAAGCAATTTCCCCCCTCCAAATCCCTGCTGTTCCATTTAAAATATTTTCATTTTTGAAATGACGACCTTGTTGGAAGAAAAAAAAAACACAAGCTAAAACCAGCCTATCTGGTCTCTGTTCCAAACTGTTCTACTGGTTTTAGAAGGTAGTCCCACATAAGACCATCATGATTTGGCTGGAGGACCATCTTAGCTAAAGCCTGCTTAAACCATAGCATCTTTAGTCTGGCTTCAGAATGTTTTTTTTTTCTTCAGCAGGACGAACAGTCAGTAAACAATCGCTTCAGACAGTAAATTCAGCATTTTGTTATGAGAAAAAGAAAAAAAGCTTTGGATGTTAATGCATTGCCAGCATAATGAAAATTCTGCTATAGTCTATTAACAACAGAGCTTCCAGCATCTTAAGCATCCTGAGAGTGAGTTTTCATATGTGAACAGTTTACCTTCTACAATGATGACATTAACGTTGAGAATCAGAATGAACTCCCAAACGTGCGGCATTCTTCATTTAGTCCATCAGGTAATAATTAACTTGATAACACTTGGTCAAAGTCTGAAGCGTCATTCCCCGCGAGCGACGCTGACTCGCGCGCTCCCGTCACTCTCAAATATGATGAACATCGTCCTCTCCAAAAGATGCGACCCACCGCGCAGATTTACTATGAAATTTACTAAACGATAGACCACTTGACAGTTCACAGCGTAGAAACTTGAAAGTCCAGACACCGACCTCTCGGCTGGTATCGCGAAAACCAAATTAGACCAAACCAATATCTTTATTTATCCTTGTTTGTGCTGTTAGGTTAGTCGTGGATGGTGTTTGCGGCGTTACCTGACAGAGCGCGCGGATCTGAGGTTTAGCTCGTGCTAATCCCCCTGCAGGCGGGGCTCGCGCTCCCGTGACGCTCGCTTGAGAATGCGGTTAGTTTTGACATCTATTCAAACTCTAATGCAATTACTTTCCTGCTGGTGTGAGGCTTAACAGGATTAGAAATGATCACATTCCTGTTCATTACTTACAAAATTAGCAACACGAGCGCGTATTAAAGAAAAAACATGCAATCTTTTATTAAGCTATCACTTCTAACGCAGAGCTAATTAATGCACACGTTTAAAAAAAAAATTCTTTAGATGCGTCGATTTACAGGCCTGTTGACATGAGAGCACAGGGCTTATTTTCAACAAATTAACGTTTAAGTTAGCTACATGTAAACAACATCCACGTATTTATTAAAACGTTTTAAACATAAATAAATCACTGTTAAAAAAAACATCCACAAAATCTTTTTTAGACAAATTTAATTGTCACATTTACAACATACATAAAGACCCACAATATCTAAAATATGACTATGAAATTCACTAACAAGAATCAGAGCATGAAACATACATGTAAGGCCTACACATCACCCCAGAGTAGAGCTAAAACTGGCTGAATTTGAGATTAGATCTCGTCCCAATTGCATAGGCGATGAATATTCTTCCGTCTGTTTACGGTGTCGTGTATAACGAATCACATTCGGTAGCTGTTCATGTTTTTTTTTTTTTTTTTTTTTTCTATCCATCACTGTTTCACATAAACGTGACCTGATGCAAGATAAAAATATATAAAGCAAGAACCAAATGAGAAGGATGAAATGAGTCATGACTGGGCAACAGATTTTAGCACTATCGGAAAACCTGAAGAGAAAATGCTATTTTCAGTTAGGGCACATAACAATAACAATAAAATCCTCACACAGATAATAAGAACGAAAATCAAAATACACAGAGTTCAACTGTAAGTTCACACTTACACTGAATTTACATTCACATTCATTGATGTTTAAAGGTTTGGTTTTCTGTATTCTATATTATCTTAGTGACAAATCAGCAGAATTTGAAACAATGTTTTTTAGTTATCTTTTTGTCAAAACGTATCTTTCATTTGTGGTGGGGACAAATCTGAAAACCTTCTTGTTGAGCCCTCCAGCATACATACATACATTCAGTTGAAAAACAGTAATAAAATAAACATCAAAACATAAATCTCACACACAGTCTTCTGTATAATCAGTTCATATCAGGCTGTTTTAAATGAACATCTTCAATTGTATCAGATATCCAGATGAAGTTCCAATAAAATCAGGTAGAGTTGCGTTGATTCAGATAATAAACGTCTGTAAACGTCCATTTTTACTGTCTAGAAGAGACAGTTTGAGAGTGCACTCATCAGTAGTACTGTTTCTTTTCAGTCCAGTTTGTGATCCAGTGTTTCTTGTTGTTCGTTGAGTCCACAACCAAAAAGCCCTGGTTTACCTGGTACTGTTCCTTCTTACAAATCTTCACGCCTTGGTATTTTGGCATAGTTCGGAAATAGGCAGCCCGCTTAAAAAAGCCACTCTGCGAGAAGACATAAGAAAAAGAGCATTGTGAGCAAGGCGAGCATCTTACCACAGGATGCATGTATTCAGAGAAGCTTTGAGAAATCTAAGATTGACTGAAGTAGATTACAAGATTAACATTATATAGCAACCGAGAGAACGCATTCTGTAAATTCAAGTGAAATTATGAAGAGAGCAAATTATTATGAGACAGAGAGTCTGTAAAAATGTGTGATAAATTCAGCGGCAGGTTGTGAAAGGGAAAGGAAAGCTTGTTATCTGTAAGAGAAGATGGGATCAGAAGGAGTTTGTTGCCTCAGTTGAAAGCAAGCCCTCAAACGGCACAAAAGAAAACAATGTGGTAACGCAGAAGTTATTAGTCATGTCAAAGCAAGAAAAGGCGTTTCGAAGTTGGATTAAAGCAATATACAGTTCATGTTTTAAGACATCATTCTATCTCCAAGATCCCAAGCCCGAGGACATAGCAAAGAGCCTCACATATCAATTTGTTTCAGGAAAAAAAAAAAAACCTCTAGTGTTTTTGAGAGCAATAATGAGAGTCGAAAACAGACGAGGGAAGCGTTGTGTCTCAAAGGGGAAGAGGAAAGACAGTATTAGTGGAGCTTCCATGGAATACATTATTGTTAATCAAGCCAAGCATTTTAGCTAGAGAGCCGTTGGCTGTGACACCTACAAACTTGCTATTTGTGTCAGAGGCCCACAAAGGCCAGGGAATCTCAGTCCTCCTCTGTAAGGCGGTCATTTTCTGATGGCTGTGTTTTCATTTCTGCTTTCTGGGCCTTGGCCTCATAAAGCTCTCTGGTGTTGGCTCTCTTGAAGAAACCACACTGGGGAACAGGATTCAGATATGAGCAATCAAACAAAGCACAAGACATGGCTGGAGAAAAGTGATCTAGGCTTGAATCAACTGTGCTCTTCTGGTATCAATGTTGTGATATAGTTGTGATATACTGAAAATAATAATATCCATACCCTTCGGTCAACATCTAGCTGTATCTACTTAAAGTAAAAAATAGAATACATAAAATTTGACTGCAAAATACTGTAAAAATGTGTTTGGGGAAATTACAAAAATCATTTATGCTGAAAATAGATATTCTATTTAACAAGAACATACTTTCACAATATAATGTGGTTAAATTGTGACTTTTTTTGTGTGGAATAATATTTTCTTTTTTTTCTTTTATATAGTGTGTGTGTGTAACATTTCACTATTTACTTAAAAGAATATATGGTTATGATTAAGTTTATGCACCAAAGTGCCATCCTGAATGCCTGAAATGTTGGATGATTAAAATGTGTAGCAATATGTGTTGCTGCTCCTCTCAAGGTGGAGTTAAAAATAAACTTCACACTTTGTTTATGGTGTTAAAGAACAATGCGATAAAATTAAGTTGTTGTTTGTGTTACTTTAACCAAAGTAATGTGCAGATGTGAGAACAAACGAGTATTGAAGCACAAAAAGTTTCTCACCTTCCACAGAAAAATGACAATCAGGCCCAGCAGAATCACTCCAGCCAGTACAGACACAATGATTATCCACAGAGGCATTTCATACGGAAGCTCTTCTGACCCTGCAGGGTCTATATCTACTGTAAACTAAACAGAGAAAAGATGTTTACTGTCATTAATCTCGAATGCACCAGAAAACGTATACAGGAAAATTGCCTCATTTTAATAATTATTTGATTTTCCCTCACTTATGCTAAATGTATGCAAGAGAGAGTTCCAGATAGAAGAGGAAACTTGGAGATGTTGAGTTTGTACCTCACGGGTGTAATTGCTCATCTTGATGGTTTGTTTGTCTGTTTTTAGACTCAGTGTGGCACTACCAAACACACGTACTCTTACAGCATTGTATTCCTGTAAACAGAGCAGCACAAATGTTATTTTCAGGACTTCAGAATGAGTATCACGTAAAGTAAGGGTTTTCGAACCCTTCCTGGAGCTTCCCCCGCATGGGGAATGATTTCCATAATAATTTCTTAATTTGGAATATGATCAAAGATTGTGCATGTGATTATCCAATAATTGTGCAAAATAGAACATTTTCACTCTGTTCAAATGAGTGAATCGGTGACTTGAATAAAGATTAGTTAATTTGGCTGAATGAGAGACTCGGTAAAATGATCCGATTTTCCCATCATCACATATATTGGACACACTCAGCTCAGGTCATGGAGTGGTCTACTAATCAGCTGGTGACTTAATTCAGCTGGATTAAATAGGGGACACATCCAAAATGCGCAGTGCTGGTGAGGATCCAGGAACAGTTCATGTTAAAAACCCTTACAGGGCTGCGTTTCCCAAAAGTCTTGCTTCTGCAATCTACTTAGGCCAATGATTTCATTTTAGGAAATGCAGCACTGTGAAGTTAGTTCTGAAAAAAAGTCTAGCATTATTTGTTTGCAGATGCCACTTTAGTTTGATGTATCTAATGTGGGTTTTAGGTCTGTCTTAAGGGTCCAAATACTTGGAGCCACTGTTTCAACTTTAACCCAAAGTATAAGGTGTATTCTGAAGGACTGGACCAGGTGTACCAAATGAACTTATCAACAAATCCACTTATATTACTTCATAAACAATGTCACAAAGCAAGTGTGGAATTTATCCTTGAGAGACTGGTATGCGACAAGTCTGCAGTAATGAGATGAGGAGGTGAAGTTTCAAATGAAAATGGAGCTCTGACCTCAAGCATTGTGCCGTTCCATAGGCGCGCTCTGACAATGATTTTGGCCGAGGTGTTCATGCCAAGTAAGGGGCAGGTGAATGTCTGACAGAGGGCAGATCCCTTGGTACAGTCCTGACATTGAGAGAGAATAAGCAGTGACAGCCAAAACGCTCTTAATTTTGTCTTTGTCTGGTCTCTGTAGCATACTACATCATGCAAAGTATCAGAGGAGACATGACATGCTAGAATCATCCAGTTGCTTAGCAACAAAACAATGGTTGAGGGAGATGGATATACTCACAAGGTTGACATGCTGTTTCCCCTGGACGGCCTGCAGGTTCGGTGAGGCCTGCGGTTGAGTCTGTTTAGACTTCAAGGAGTCCACATCTCTTTTCCTCCTCCCAGACTTGCGCTCTGACACCTAATCCACAGGAGGTAACACGTCCATAACATTAACATGCACATTATGTAGTAAGTGCATGACAACAGAGTGCTGGAGGAATGACGTATTTTTCTAGGCCAAAACCTGGAAACAAGTTAGCATTATAGTACTTTCAGTTCCATCGTCAGCGTTTTTTTAAAATTAAATGTCTGAAAACGTTTTATTCTCCGACTTAAATACACCAGTAATACCCCCCTTTTTTAAAGCTTTAACATGTCTTGGCAAAGGTGGTCGATAGCAAGTGGCTAAATGGGACTACAGGCATTGTCAGAGACATTAAATGTCATCGTGCCGAACAGGAAAACTCATGTAGTAGTCAGCTTTCAAAACCTCATTCTGTTTACAATCACACTCTTGCAAACTATTCTAACTCCAATTTTTTTTTAAAGAAAGGCTGAAAGAGTCAGAAGCTTAATGGTGGCGACGTTGAAGTCATTGTCGTTTGTCGTTCATTTATCGTCTACGGTTAGGCTATAAACGTTTAGACTATAATCCATAGGTTTTTGTCGAGGGCAACCAGGGTGATGCTAATTTCTGGGTTGGCCTACAAAAATACGTCACTAAAGTGCTCTGTTGGATTACGTTTCAACACATTACATAATTCTATCTCATGTTAATGATCATGCATCATGTTGAATTGGAATATTTGATTGAGCTGCTTGCTATGATATTCTCTCTTGAGTTCTTGTGCTTAGAAGGTCTAGATTTTCTACAAATAAATCCATGTCCCACTGATTTATAGGCACGGAGAGATAGATAGTCCACAAACCGCCCTCTGTTTTATATTAGGAGATGGACTTTTTGAAAATAAATCCCACACGGCTTTGTACATTAAGTGAGATTGCAGTGCGAACTGTGGGTAATATAGTTTTGGGAAAGGAGGAGGTCCCAGTCCCAGTCCCAGTCCCAGTCCCAGCATGATTTCCTCGGCTGCTTCTCTGTGGGATTCAACTGGCTGGATACTGCTAAACTTCTCTGTCATCAATGCTGTATTGCAGAAAAAATAATCAGTGGCGGTCGGTGACACACATACATCAAATCACTTACTGTGAGATTACGGGGGTTTACGATGTTATTTTCAGGAACACAGAAGGGCTTGGACGTTCCTGTCATCTGAATCTCTGACAGGTAAAGCAGCCACTTCTGATTATTCAAGGCATAAGGCCACTGAAAGATCACTTCCAGAAACCCCAGATTTCCCAGAGGTTTACCAGAAAGGTCCACCTGCAGACAAAGGAATAAACACAAGTAGTAACTATTTATAGTAGTTGTGAACTGTCTAGGAAACAACTTGTTTAAAAGTTTGGAATAATTAAGTTTTTTAATGCTTTTCAAATAAGTCACTTATGCTCAACAAGCCTGCACTTATTTTATCACAAATACAGTAACATTGTGAAATAATATTGCAATGTAAAAGATTTGTATTCAAATTTAATATATTTTAAAATGTAATTTATTCCTTTGATGGCAAAGCAGCATTTTTAGAATTCATTACTTCAGTCTTCAGTTTCACATGATCCTTTATAAATCATTCTAATATGATGATTTGGTGCTCAAAAAACGTTTTTGATTTTTACATTAATAATTTAGCACTAATAATACTTGAGAACCAAATCAGCATACTAGAATGATTTCTAAAGGATCACATGACACTGACAACTGGTTGTGTCTGCAGCAACCAACAAGACATTTTATCAATCATTTGGTTTCTATTTCCTGTGGAATGGTGCTAGATGGAATGGAAAGTAGCTCCGCCTAGTGTGAAATCTCATTGCTCCAAAAATCCCAACTCAAAAAGCAGTATGGCCAAAAGGGGTCACATCATGCCACAGATATGGCAAGCACAGTTTGTCTGGAATGTGCAGAAAAACTGAGTGATACAAACAGTTGGTGTGTCCCAATTGGCATACTTATGCACTATTCTATGTCATTTTGTAGAATATATAATGTTAGTATTGTGTTCACACTGAAAATTCCCACAGTAATAAGTGCACTTCAAATACCCTGATAATGCACATATTTAAATGAAAACACGAAGGGTGCTTCTCAATCAGTAGGCTGCATCCTAGCGAGGTTTTGTCCTTCCTAGTCCAGCTCTTCTGAGGCTAGACTCCTTATCTCGTTCTTGTGCTCAAAATGAAGGCAACAATTATTTGGCCACTTTAGGGTTGTGAAATGTAAGTAAAACGTTTCCATAGATAATCCGTACTTGAAAGTACTAAAGTACTAAATCTGAGCTTATGTCCCAACTAGTTGCATTTGCAGCAAACAAGACATTTAGTCAATTATTTGGTTTCTATTTCCATTGTATTAGATAGCTTCACCTAGAGTGAAATTCTCAAAAATCCCACTCCAAAAAGCAGTATATTAAATGTCACACTGTATTTATTTCCTTACAGTGTGGACAGACAAATGATCCAACACTGCAAACTTTCCACATCACACCTAGTTAGGAATCAATGTTAGACTGTAAAAAGCATCTTGCCGTGAAGTTGAATTCCACTGGGCTTCCAATATCACTGGTACTTTTCATGGCTGATTCTCCTATTACATTGCCACTGAATTCTGTCTTAAGGTTGAAGATAGGGCTAAAAGAAAAATATACATTTTTCAGATTATTATTTTTGCACACTCATAATATTTGTATATAGCTCTTGCTGAAGTTTGATGTCAGGCAAAAAAATTAAGAAATTTCTGTATGCAATGCTCAAGTGCAACATGAGTCATCTGACATCACTTTGAAAAGCGGTAAGGCAGAAGTGAAGATCCAGTGAAATGCTCTAAGGATAGAAATGATGCATAACTCACATGTTAAAGATGGGCTGTAGGACGTACTCCACCATTAGCACTCTCGGCAGGGGCCGTAGATCATTCTGATCGCTCTGCCTGAGAAGTGTAGATGAAATCATCAGCTAGTGTCCAAATCTGAATCATACCCTTTGAACAAACCTCTTTCACAGACAATTGTTCTTTCATATGTATATAAGCCGTATGTTAGTGGTTAAAGCTGCAGAACTGAGCAGTGAATCACTGTATTTGGCCCTGTTTATCCACCTTCCTGTGGGTGGGTAGGGATTTTAATGATATTCTTTCTATATAGAATTCTGCTCAACTTTACATAACTCCTTACAGAGAGATCATAAAATATTCTTTTATTATTATTTAGAACTACCGTGATGTGATATAATGACTGAAAGTATAAACTCATACAAGTAAAAACCATCACAAAATGCAACATACGATATTAAATAAAAAGGATATGTAAACTTTTGAGCAGCATAATTTGCATAAATTATTTTATTTAAAATAAATAAGTAAATTTCCAATTTGAAAAAAGGCTAAACATCTTAGACTAGAGATTTTGCACAGGGTTTGCATGAGCATAAAATGAGCATAAAAGTTTTCTCTTCAGGATTGTGTGTCTTTAGTAAGGACATTGTTTTTTGCAAGCTCATTTCCTGCAGAACATCTCTCCCCAAATGTTCAGCTTATTTGAGAATCTGAAGAAAATCATGCCGGTATCTCATACGTTGAGAGCTGCAGTTCAGTCTGAATCTCCTGCATGTCTATTGTGATTCCTGTAGTTTCAAAGGTGATCTCAATCTCGACCTGTGAAAGACAGAAGTGCCCGCAAGAAAATAAAGACATATTTTTTAAGATTCATTACATCTGCTCCTAGAAATGCTTTTCACACTGTTGAATAAATTCATATGTTGTATCCAAAAAATAATCCTAAATTCTAATCTGATCCCCATCTATTATGGTTGCTACAGTATGTCTACTTGTAAATCCCAGGGTAACAGTGCATTTCAAACCTATGCATGTCAAGTCACTGATACCAATGAGTACTTACTCTCTGATTTCTTTGAAAGGGGTCTCCCAGCGTACACAGAAGATAAACCCCGGAAGAAAAGTCAACATTCAAGTTCTGCAAGGCACAAAAAAAGGAGCTTTGTAAAAAAAATGTATCTACACTACTGTTCAAAAGATACATTTTTGTAATGTTTTTGAAAGAAGTCCCTAATGCTCACCAAGGCTGCAATTATTTGATCAAAAATACAGTAAAAACAGTAATACTGTGAAATATTATTACAATTTAAAACAACCATTATCTTTTTTAATATATTTGAAAAAGTAATTTATTCCTGTGATGTGTGATGCAAAGATGAATTTTCAGCATCATTACTCCAGTCGTCAGTGTCACATGATCCATCAGAAATCATTCTAATATGCTGATTTGCTGCTCAAGAAACATTTATTAATCAATGATGAAAACAGTTGTGCTGCTTAATACTTTGTGAAAACTGATATATTTATGAATAGAAAGTTCAAAAGAAAAGCATTTATTTAGAAATATTTGTTTAACTATTTTTGTAACAATGTAAAAGTCTTTACTGTCACCTTTGACCAATTTAATGCAAATAAAAGTAGTAATAAAAAGTTTTTTTCTGACCCCAACTGAACTGTAGAGAATATGCAGAGATAATGTAGACGAGGGGTGTTCAATTTAGCTTAACCAAAGCTCTGTGCCCAGTTGCATAAAGCCTCTTAATTTTTTCCCCTAAGTGTAACACTTAAAGCTGCAGTAGGGAGTTTTGAGAAAACGTTGACTTAGCCTGAAAATTTGAACAAGCACAACTTACACGTCCCACCCCCTTGCTCTCTGCTGCGCTACAGCCCTCCCTCCACAGCTCGTCCACCACAGCGGAGCCCGTCGTGAACGCGCAAGCTAGTAAACAGGGCCACTCATAACGGCGGATAAAAAGGTATATGGCACATTCACTAATAGGGACTATACGTCAATAATATGCTTTACATTGACTATGGTCTGCCCATACTTTGACTACAAACTTGGTCCTCAAATCATTATGTATTTTGCAATAGCCTACATGTAACTTTATAACGTTGCACTCTTTCTATAAGTTATAAATAGCTAGTAAGATAACGTTAATATAACGGTAACTAACGTTACAGTATGTAAGTGATTATTCTAGCGATATATAATGCTAGATAAGGTGTGCTAGTACATTATTTCAGCAACATGACAAGCCAGTGAATTAGCAGGTTTCAATTGTTGCTTAGCAGAGTGCGTGACATTTTATCTACATGTTATGCGGCCAGAGTTTTGACACCGAGTCAATGGGCTCTGTGTAATTCTTTCTTTTTCGCTTGTTTATCATCATCGATCTTTTTCCTTTTACCTCTTTGTTTTATGAGCAGGTGTCACTCGAGAATTGGCAGTTTAGGTTGTTTCTCCGTCATAAGCACAGCTGCAGCACGCCGGCAATCTTGAGTTTGAACGACGGCTCGCGCTGTGCAAGAGAGGGGTGTGATCAGCGCGTACATGAGCGTGATTGACAGTGCTAAGACAGTCCTCCTGGCTCTGATTGGTTGTTTCTGACCGGGAGCGTGTATTTCTTGCAAATGGCAATAGGACCACTAGGAGGAGCCAGAGGAGCTTGATTTTTACACAGATTATCTGTCTCATATTCTACTGTCAGGACATAATGACAGTTTTAGCAAATACATGTTTTCAAAAGTTACCTACAGGAGCTTTAAACCGTGAATTCCCCTTACCTAAGGGAATGATTTGAGGGTGTTGCTGTTACAGATCTGCCAGGCTCTCACACCAGCCAATCACAGCGCACTCCCTCACCTGAGTTCTGATCACACACACCTGCACCACTGCCGCTACTTAAGAACATACTTCACCACAGTTCACTGTCCGGTCTCATTTGTATGAAGGGGACTACTTACCTTACAACGACCTACCTGACTTCTCTCCAATTTCCACTCCAGCATCATGTCTCCATTCTACTCCGTGTGATTCTCCCAGTGTCTCGTCCTTCCTCCGTGTCTCCACGTCTTCAGCGATTCATCAGCATTCCTGTAAGATGATACATTCCATTCACTGCCAGCATCCCACTCTCCAATTCATCATTGCACTTCCTACTCACCTGCTTCCAGTTCATCCGCTCAGTTGTTGTCCAAATAAACTTCCTGTTTACTTCATCTCTGTCTCGTAAGTCTGATTCCGTAACAGGAGACCGGACCGATTACCGACAGACAACATCATGAGCTCACCGGAACAGCTCCAGGACAACTCTGATCCCATCACACCAGCCATCATCACCACCACCACTTCTTCCACGATCGCAATCGCCAGTCCCATGGCCAAACCAGCACCCTACTCTGGTTTGGCGGAAGATTGCAATGGATTTCTCATGCAATGTTCATTGACCCTGGAGATGCAGCTGCATCTCTTTACCAAAGACCGGCTAAGATCATGTTCATCATTTCCCTGCTGAAAAGGGCGAGCGCCCCAATGGGCTGAAACTCTCTGGACGCAATCCAACGCTGTAACCCAGTCTCTTAATGATTTTGCCACTCACTTTCGTGAAGTTTTCGGCAAACCTGTTGGAGATTTATCAATAGGTGAGCAACTTTATCATCTCCGTCAAGGGAATATGTCAATTAATGATTATGCTCTCAAGTTCAGAACCCTCGAGGCCGCCAGCAGCTGGAACGAGAACTCACTCCTCACCACCTATCGACAGGGATTGGATCCCCGAGTGCGACTGCATCTCGCTGCACACGACGATGCCATCGACCTAGAACGTTTCATCCAACTGTCCACCCGCTTCACCACCCATATACAGTTGCGTCTCGAAGAACACCAGGGTCAAACACCATCTATCTCCCTCGCCAGCCAGAGCACCTCATCACTCCAGAACCAGGCCACGAGCCAATGCAAGTAGACTCTCTACCCGGCTACCGTTTACTGAGCGGCAGAGGCAGCTGACCCAGGGTCTCTGCCTGTATTGTGGTGCTGGGGGGCATATCATCTCCACATGCTCCATTCGTACACCTCGTCCAATGGTGAGTGTATTGAAGAATCCCATAACAAATTTGAAACCACTGACTACCACTGTAACCCTTACTGCTTCGAATGCATCTCTCCCAGTTCATGCTCTCCTCGACTCTGGGTCAGCCGGGAATTTCATCTCCGGAAACCTCTGCCACCAATTCAACCTCCCGACGACCACTACTCAGACTATCTACCAGGTCCAGTCGGTGACTGGACGACCACTGTGATGCTGGGTGAGCCAGTGCCCCATGGGAAGATCTATCCCCTCTCACTTCCCGAACAGAAGGCCATGGAGGAGTATGTAGAAGAGGCTCTCCAACAAGGCTACATCCGCCCTTCTACGTCCCCTGCTGCTTCGAGTTTCTTCTTCGTGGCCAAGAAAGATGGAGGCTTGCGGCCTTGTATTGATTACCGTGCCTTCAACAAAATCACCGTCAAATTCCGATATCCTCTTCCCCTCGTCCCAGCGGCGCTAGAACACCTCCGCGGAGCCACGGTCTTCACCAAGTTGGACCTCCGCAGCGCGTACTACCTCATCCGGATACATGAGTGGAAGACCTTCTTCGTGACCCCTACTGGACACTGAGTATTTAGTTATGCCATATGTTCTAGTCAACGCCCTCTCCGTATTCCAGGACTACATGCATGAGGTGCTCCGGGAGTACTGAACTGTCCTCGTCTTCATCCTTATTTACTCCTGGAGCATGGCCGACCATCTCCATCCCTTTTGTGGAGGTCCTGAAATGCCTGAGGGAATTTCATCTGTTCCTCAAGGCCGATAAGTGTTCTTTTCACCAACCCTCAGTGCAGTTCCTTGGTTATAACATCAGTGACAAAGGTATCCAGATGGACGAGGGGAAGGTGGAAGCCATCCAGAACTGGCCCACACCATCCACCATTAAAGAACTCCAACGCTTCCTTGGCTTCGCAAATTTTTACAGACGATTCATCTTCGGCTACATTTCCAGCACCAGTCTCCTGCAAAACAAGCCCAAGTCTCTGTCCTGGTCACCAGCTGCCAACGAAGCATTCCAACGACTAAAGACATTCACCAGCGCACCGCTCCTCATCCATCCACTCCCCGAGAAACCTTTTGTCGTGGAAGTGGATGCATCCACTACCGGGGTAGGAGCGGTACTGTCTCAGCAGCAGGGGACCCCAGCCAAACTCCATCCATGCGCCTTCTACTCCAAAAAGCTCAGCCCGGCGGAGAGAGACCTACGATGTCGGCAACCAAGAACTCCTCGCCATCAAACTAGCCCTAGAGGAGTGGAGGCATTGGTTGGAGGGTGCACAACACCCCTTCACAGTCATCACTGATCATAATAACCTCCAGTACCTAAAAGAAGCCAAGAGACTCAATCCCCGCCAGGCCCATTGGGCCTTGTTCTTTACCCGATTTAATTTCTCCATTTTCTATCGTCCAGGTTCAAAGAATGTGAAGGCTGACGCTCTTTCGCGTCTGTATGCTCCAGAAGAGGTCAGCGAAGAACCTGAGCCAATGCTGCCACCCGAGTTGATCGTGAGTCCCATCCAGTGGTCTTCAGACTTCATCACCTCCTCCAGCGCCGCTCTGCCGAGCTGTCCCCCCGGACGTCAGTACTGCCGTGCAAAGGCAAAAGACCGTAACTTCGTGTTTGGTCGAAAATTAGTTTTTTATATTTTTGGCACATTCAAGACCCCCTTTATCATGTGGATAAGTATCTTGAGTCAATTCCGTCGTTTTTTCGAGAAAATAATGGGTTGTCTTAACAGTAACTTCCAAAAGCCCGTGAGAAACCAAGGCAGAACACCGTAACACCAGTTACCGCTCTTTGGCTTTGTTTTGGAACGCTCATTTTGAGTTACGGTACTCTGCCTTTGTTTAGCCGCGCGTCAATATGAAGTTACGGTGCTGGCGTTCTATCAAATAATGCTACCTTTCAGATTGTACGGTGTTCTGCCTTTGTTTTGCTCTCCATTAAAATTGAAATTACGATGTAGCCGGTGTACTTTGTACAGCTGCCATCAGTCCCTGTAACTTCTGATGTCCTCAGATCTTTGTCCAGCACAAATGCGGTCCGAACATTTGGTATGGTCTGAACCCGCTCCATCGACAAACGTGCGATAGGCTATCCATCACGAATGATATGCAGAGTTGACAGAAAAAATGTTACACACGCCGTAGCAGGTGAATACAACAAAGAACTAAAGCCCCGCCTCACCCAGATCGGATACCGGACCTGGTTGAAACAATCATGCATCTAGCTGGCAGAGTGCCAAAACTTCGCCGGCGCCTTCAGCTCCACCCTGAACACAGTCGGGCCGACGCGGGACTAATATGTCACAGGGAGTGATAATAATGAAGCAACAACGGTATATTGGTGCATACAACATAATGAAGCAAGAATTGCTGGTGCATACAACATCAGACAAGCTGTTACAAGCGGGTTGTACCTACAATCACACTGTCCGGAATAAATCCGCGGGACGAGCGAAGTGCACTGCACAATAATAGGGCAGACAGCTGAAACCACCGCTACTGAAAAGACGCAGAACACAGAAGGTTGTGCTATAAATGCATTAGTC
Source organism: Rhinichthys klamathensis goyatoka (assembly GCF_029890125.1). Lineage (NCBI taxonomy): Eukaryota > Metazoa > Chordata > Actinopteri > Cypriniformes > Leuciscidae > Rhinichthys > Rhinichthys klamathensis. The sequence continues at coordinate 113,906 of NW_026607060.1, read as the reverse complement.
GTCTAGGTAGTCCAGAGCGCGCTCCCCACCGAGTCTCAAGATGGAAAGCACTGCGTTCGTACTTCGTACTTTTCGTGAACGTACGAGGAGCATGACACCTACGAATATACTATAAACGAGTCCCCGGGTCGAATGTGCGCGAGGACCTGTTTTATCGTGATCATTTTGAACGCGCGTTTATCAAGTCTTATGCCACTCGGTACCAATTGAAGATCTTACCGCTATGGAGGTATTTTGCCATGTCTCATGTATTAATAATGCCACCAGAATGCAACCAAAGCACAGGGTAGCAATAAGTAGATGTCTATAAGTGTAAATCATACAAAATAAATGCCATGATCACTAGATTTTATACAGGTGTTGCTATAATTATTTTGTTAATGGTGATCAGCAACCAAATATTGATAATGTGGAAGTTACTGCCTTTTGCCTTGGCATGACTTCTCACTTTTTGCTGACAATGCAAAGGCAGAGTGTACAGTAACTTTAAAATAGTGGTCAAAAGTCAAGTTTGAGCTCAAGATTTTTTTATGTAGATAATTTTCATTACTAAAACATCTAATTGCCAGATTTACAGTGTCCTACCTATAATTAATTTGGAGGGACAACTGAAAATCTTTAAAGTCATTTTTCTCAGTTCCACACTCTGAGTTAAAGGTATTGTAGGTAGGAATTTTTTAAAAAACTTTTTGCCAAATTTGTTTAAACTTTCTATATATATCAATGCATAATTAAAATGTAAGTACTCTGGAAAAGAGAGTATATGTTATGATCCAGTCTCTTTCTCCTTCCTCTTCCTCCCTCTCCTGGTCACACACGGTATTGTACTCGCAATTACTCTCTCTCCAGCTGTTCCTTGTTCCCTTCTGCTTCTCTCTAGATTCCCCGCACCTGTTCTCTCTTTTCTCTGATTGCGCTTGCTACTTCTTTCCTCTCTTTTCCCTGTCTTTTGTCAGATTGTTTGTTAACCTCTGATGAAAGGAGTTTCACAGATTTTTCCTCCATCAGTTCGTTTTCTGTCCTGTCCTGTCCTGTCTGGTCCTGAACAGTCCTACTGGGAATCATCAGTTGCAAGTACTTTTGTCATTTGTGCTAAATCTGCTCTCTGTATCTATTCAGTACCTATGCTGCCTGAACTGCTACTGTTTCCCGTTGACCATCCATCGTGTGTTTCCCGAGTGACCAGAGGATAGCCGCCGCCTTGCTGCTTTATCCTTGCTGTCTGCCACCCACGCACTCCCAAGGAGGATTCTTTCTGTTAGTGTTAATCTGGCCCTAGTACCGGCTGTTTCTGTTGTACATTTTCCTACAAGATCATTTCAGTTGCTGGCGGCTTCCTCATTTGATTGAATTAAAGACACTTTGACTGTGATTCGCTGTTGGGTTTTCTCTCACCTTATAACAGTACAATCTGACCAAGATGGACCCAGCGAACGAGACTCCCTTTCATGTCGCGTTGGAACGCCAGGGATCGTTACTCGGCAGGCATGAGGAGGAGCTGACCACCACAAGACGCGTCGTGGAGTCTCTGGCTGAGCAGATGTCTGAACTTTCTACGCAGTTTCATCGCCTCCGCCACGAAGCGTCGGTTCCGTCTAGATCGCCTGATTCCCCGGAGCCCAGGATCAATAATCCACCGTGCTACTCGGGTGAGCCCACGCAATGCCGTGCGTTTTTGACACAGTGTGAGGTCATTTTTTCTCTTCAACCCTCTACCTACTCCAGGGACCGCGCCAAGGTCGCCTATGTGATTTCGCTCCTTTCTGGAAGGGCTCGTCAGTGGGGAGCGGCCAACTGGGAAGCTGAAGCTGAGTTCATGGATTGCTTTTCCCTGTTTAAGGAGGAGATGATCCGCGTTTTTGACCGTTCAGCGCATGGTGCGGAGGCTTCCCGCCTGCTTTCATCTCTTCGCCAGGGGAGGCTTTCAGTCGCTGACTTTTCGATTGAATTCCGCACTCTAGCAACTACGGCTGGCTGGAATGAACCTGCGCTGGTGGCTCGTTTCTTGGAGGGACTCAACGCGGACGTCAAGGATGAGATCTTCGCCAGGGAGGTTCCCAGTCTTCTTGATCCTTTGATCGATCTCGCCATCCGTATCGAGAAGCGCTTTGACTCGCGCCGACGGGCAAGGAACTCTAATGCTGCTCCACATTCTCTGCTACCCTTCTCATCTGTACCCTCATCCCCTGTCGCTGATGCCACTCCCGAACCTATGCAGCTGGGAGGCTTGCGCATTTCCTCAAAGGAGCGAGATCGGAGAATATCAAACCGCTTATGTCTCTACTGTGGCTCTGACAAGCACTTCGTCTCGACTTGTCCTTTAAAAGCCAACGCTCGCCAGTAGTAGGAGGAGTTCTGGCGAGCACTACTTCTCTGGTCCCTCCACTAAAATCCTGTACTACCGTCCCGGTTCATTTGCACTGGTCAGGTTCCTCAGTTTCTGCTAGTGCTATGATAGACTCCAGGGCAGAGGGGAATTTCATTGATGAGGCTTGGGCTCTGAGACAAGGTATCCCCCTCATTGATCTAAAGGAGACCACACCCCTCTTCGCCTTAGATGGCAGTTCTCTTCCCAATGTCTTTCGTGAGACTATTCCACTGTCTCTCACGGTCTCTGGTAATCATCGCGAGACCATCTCTTTTTTAGTTTTTCACTCTCCTTTCTCCCCCATAGTGTTAGGGCATCCCAGGTTGACCCAGCACAATCCTCAGATTAATTGGTCAAAGGGCACTATTCTTTCTTGGAACCTGTCTTGTCATGTGAAATGTTTAGTGTCTGCCATACCCCCTGTTTCATCTGTTTCTGTGTTTCAGGAAGAGCCTGGTGATTTGACCGGAGTTCCGGAGATGTATCACGATCTGCGAGCGGTTTTCAGCCGTTCCCGAGCCACTTCTCTCCCTCCTCACCGTCCGTATGATTGCTGTATCAACCTCCTGCCCGGATCCACGCCCCCCCCGTGGGAGGCTTTATTCTTTGTCGATTCCCGAACGCGAGGCACTTGAGAATTACCTTTCCGAGGCTCTGAATGCTGGTACTATCGTTCCCTCTTCTTCCCCCGCCGGCGCAGGTTTCTTCTTTGTTAAAAAGAAGGACGGGTCTCTGCGACCCTGTATCGATTATCGCGGGCTCAATGACATAACTGTCAAGAATCGTTACCCTCTGCCACTTATGTCATCAGCCTTTGAGATATTACAGGGAGCTAAATTTTTCACAAAGCTAGACCTGCGTAACGCTTACCATTTAGTGCGCATAAAGGAGGGGGACGAATGGAAGACCGCGTTTAATACTCCCCTCGGGCACTTTGAATACCGGGTTCTTCCTTTCGGCCTGGTAAACGCACCTGCGGTTTTTCAAGCTCTTGTTAACGACGTCTTACGTGATATGCTCAACATCTTTGTTTTCGTGTATTTGGACGACATTCTAATTTTCTCACCCTCTCTCCAGGTACATACTCAGCATGTACGTCGCGTACTTCAGCGCCTTTTGGAGAACCGTCTCTTTGTCAAGGCGGAGAAGTGCTCATTCCACGCAACCTCGGTAACATTTCTAGGGTCCGTAGTTTCGGCGGAGGGGATCAGTATGGACCCCACTAAGGTCCAGGCCGTCACTACTTGGTCTGTTCCTGAGTCTCGCACGGCGCTCCAGCGATTTCTCGGCTTCGCAAATTTTTACCGCCGGTTCATACGAGATTTTAGTCAAGTGGCAGCCCCTTTAACCGCTCTTACCTCGTCTAAGTCTAGTTTTGTATGGACCGATTCCGCTCAGAGAGCTTTCGACCGTTTAAAGACACTCTTTACTACTGCTCCCATCCTAACTACTCCCGACATTTCCCAGCAGTTTATTGTTGAGGTTGACGCTTCAGAGGTGGGGGTCGGGGCCATTCTCTCCCAACGCTCATCCTCTGATGGCAAGGTCCATCCGTGCGCGTTTTTCTCTCATCGTCTCTCGCCACCCGAACGTAACTACAACGTTGGCGACCGTGAACTGCTTGCTATCCGTTTAGCTTTGGGGGAATGGCGCCATTGGTTGGAGGGTGCGTCTGTTCCGTTCATTGTGTGGACCGATCACCGTAATCTTGAATACATTCGCTCCGCCAAAAGATTGAGCGCGCGTCAGGCTCGTTGGGCTCATTTTTTCTCTCGCTTCGACTTTACTATTTCCTATCGCCCGGGGTCTAAGAATGTTAAGCCCGACGCTCTCTCTCGTCTTTTTGATTCTTCCACAGTCACCCCTAACCAGGAGAGTATAGTTTCCCCTGCGCGCGTCGTCGGAGCTACTGTTTGGGGAATAGAGAGACTGGTTAAGCGCGCTCTCTCTCATTCCATCACTCCACGAGGCTGTCCTAAGCATTTACTTTTCGTCCCGGTCTCTGCTCGTCGAGCGGTCCTTCAGTGGGGCCACTCGTCTAAATTAGCTGCCCATCCCGGCGTTAGGGGTACCCTCGCCTCCGTACGACAGCGTTTTTGGTGGCCCTCCCGTGAGAAGGACATCCGTCGATTCGTTGCCGCCTGCACCGTTTGTGCTCAAACTAAGTCTAGTCATTCTCCTCCGTCTGGCCTCTTGAGACCCCTACCCGTGCCGTCGCGTCCGTGGTCGCACATAGCGCTTGACTTTATCACTGGTCTTCCTTCGTCAGCAGGACATACCGTTATTCTTACGGTCGTCGATCGCTTTTCTAAGGCTGCACATTTCATCCCCCTCTCGAAACTCCCCTCCGCCAAGGAAACGGCCCAGATAATGATTGATCACGTTTTCAAACTTCACGGGCTCCCTTCCGATATAGTTTCTGACAGGGGTCCCCAATTCTCCTCTCAATTTTGGAAGGAGTTTTGTCACCTGATTGGGGCCTCTGCCAGTCTCTCATCCGGCTTTCACCCCCAGACTAATGGTCAGGCCGAACGCGCCAATCAAATTGTCGGCCGCATGCTGCGCAGTCTCGCCTTACAAAACCCCGCTTCCTGGTCCGAGCAACTGCCCTGGGCCGAGTACGCCCACAATTCTCTCCCATCATCCGCTACCGGTCTTTCTCCCTTTCAGGGTTGCCTTGGGTACCAACCTCCATTGTTTTCTTCCCAAGAACCCGCCTCTCGCGTTCCGTCTGTTCAAGCCTTTGTTGGCCGCTGCAAACGTACTTGGAGGAGGGTGAGATCAGCCCTTTGTCGTTCTAGAACCCGAATGTGTATCGCCGCTAATAGACGTCGTGTGAAGAGCCCCCGCTATCATTGCGGCCAAAAGGTGTGGTTATCCACTCATAACCTACCACTCCAGTCCGTTTCTCGGAAATTAGCCCCCCGTTTTGTCGGACCTTTTCGGGTCTCCAAGGTAATTAGTCCTGTCTCGGTCAAGTTAAAGTTACCTTTCAACCTCCGTCGTGTCCATCCTGTCTTCCACGTCTCCTGCATCAAGCCCGTTATTCACGCCCCTCCGCGTCCGTCTCTCCCCCCCGTTTTAGTCGAAGGGGCTCCAGTTTATAAGGTTCGTAGACTCCTGGATTCTCGCCGTCGAGGTTGTGGTTACCAGTATTTAGTGGACTGGGAGGGGTACGGTCCTGAGGAGAGAAGTTGGATTCCCTCTCGGGACGTCCTGGACCGCTCGCTTATTGATGAGTTCCTCCGCTCTCGACAGTCCTCTTCCTCGGGAGCGCCAGGAGGCGCTCGTTGAGGGAGGGGTACTGTTATGATCCAGTCTCTTTCTCTTTCCTCTTCCTCCCTCTCCTGGTCACACACGGTATTGTACTCGCAATTACTCTCTCTCCAGCTGTTCCTTGTTCCCTTCTGCTTCTCTCTAGATTCCCCGCACCTGTTCTCTCTTTTCTCTGATTGCGCTTGCTACTTCTTTCCTCTCTTTTCCCTGTCTTTTGTCAGATTGTTTGTTAACCTCTGATGAAAGGAGTTTCACAGATTTTTCCTCCATCAGTTCGTTTTCTGTCCTGTCCTGTCCTGTCCTGTCTGGTCCTGAACAGTCCTACTGGGAATCATCAGTTGCAAGTACTTTTGTCATTTGTGCTAAATCTGCTCTCTGTATCTATTCAGTACCTATGCTGCCTGAACTGCTACTGTTTCCCGTTGACCATCCATCGTGTGTTTCCCGAGTGACCAGAGGATAGCCGCCGCCTTGCTGCTTTATCCTTGCTGTCTGCCACCCACGCACTCCCAAGGAGGATTCTTTCTGTTAGTGTTAATCTGGCCCTAGTACCGGCTGTTTCTGTTGTACATTTTCCTACAAGATCATTTCAGTTGCTGGCGGCTTCCTCATTTGATTGAATTAAAGACACTTTGACTGTGATTCGCTGTTGGGTTTTCTCTCACCTTATAACAGTATAAAAATCGAGTGTCTGTAGTCCTCTCAGGGCTGTAATAAACACAGCTACTTATCTCCATTCACTTCCACCCCCTCCATTCTGGGCTCCTTCCAAAACCACGCCCCCAAAACACATGAACGCGCGATGCCGACAGCTCACAGCTGGAGGACGCGCTTACCAGCGCCCAGCGGAGAGGAGCAGTGCATGTAGTGACATCATGTCAGACTCACATGTAATAAAATACCTAACTTTATCATTAATGAATATAAACAACTAACATGGCTGTTAGTACTCACTATCAAGCTAGCATATCGATACTGGTAAAGTTTAAAATATATTGAGTTTGATTCGTTAACGAGCTAGTAACATAAAGCAAAGCTAAAAACAGGTTGCATTGATACACGTTTTCCCATTACAATCAGTTACACTGTGATGAAGGTGAATTTCGTGTAAGATTCATAACATATACGCCGTGTTTTGCATGTAATTGTGTCTCTTACTAGTCTCTTACCCTCCTCGAGTCAAACGAGTGCGCGCATGTGGGCAGCGCATGTAGCAGCGGGGGTGTTGCCATGGTTGCGAGAAGAGTGACAGTCGCCTAAGCCAATCCATTGTTTCGTCCCGGAAGGAAATAATGAGCTGTGTTTAGTGCAGATTAAACGGTCTAGAGTCACTCGATTTTTATACTCTTTTTATCAGAGTACTTACATTTTAATTATGCATTGATATATATAGAAAGTTTAAACAAATTTGGGAAAAAGTTTTTTAGACCAAAAACGACCTACCCTACCTTTAAGGTCTTTCTCATTATTTTTTTATTTTGTAATATTTTGTAACTATTGATGTAATATTAACCCTAACTAGACAGAACTTACTAAATGTTATTTTAAGGCTATCTTGTTATCATAGAAATGTTTGTATAGAGTGATAAAAGCCAAAATGGTCAATAAATTAGAAGTTAAGGTATTTTGCCTTTGTATGACCCATTATTGTTTTGCAGATAATGCAAAGGCAGAATACAGTAACTTCCGAATAAGGGTCAAAGGTCAAGTTTGAGCTAAAAAAAAATTAATGTAGATAAATATATTCATTATGACAACTACTTGGCAAATTTTCATTGTCCTACCTATCATACAATTGGCTGGACAACAAAATAACTTTAAAGTCATTTTTCTCAGTTTCACACTCTGGTGAGTTAAGGTCTTTTGCCTTTGTAGGGCAGAGTATGTCACCAGAGCCCAACGCACACCACCGATTCACTTCGCACATACATCCTTGGGCACTGGCCTAGCATGGCTAGGGATGTGAGAAGGTTCGTCCAGGGATGCACGGACTGTGCCATGGCCAAGAGTCCTCATCTGGCAAACTTCTACCGCTGCCCGTTCCCAACCGGCCATGGTCACACCTAGGAGTGGACTTCATGTCTGACCTCCCACCTTCTGACGGTAATGCATGCATCCTGGTGATAATTGACCGATTCTCCAAATCCTGTCATCTTCTCCCCCTCAAGGGACTACCCACAACAATGGAAACAGCAGAACTCCTCTTCAATCACGTTTTCAGATACTATGGACTCCCAGAAGACATCGTTTCAGACCGTGGACCGCAGTTTATATCAAGGGTATGGAAAGCGTTCTTCTCCCTCCTAGGTGTGACCGTAAGCCTATCGTCCGGGTACCATCCGCAGTCGAACGGGCAGACCGAGAGGAAGATCCAGGAAATTGGCCGTTTTCTACGAACCTTCTGCCAGGGCAACCAGAACTCTTGGAACCAGTTCCTAGGCTGGGCCGAGTATGCCCAGAACTCCCTCCATCAACTGACTACAGGACTCACTCCCTTCCAGTGGGTACTCGGTTTCCAGCCACCATTGTTCCCGTGGTCAGGGGAACCGTCCAACGTCCCAGCAGTCGACTACTGGTTACGAGAGAGCGAGAGGGTCTGGGACACACTGTTACAGATCTGCCAGTCTCTCACACCAGCCAATCACAGCGCACTCCCTCACCTGGGATCTGATCACACACACCTGCACCTCATCATCACTGCCAATACTTAAGCACACACTTCACCACAGCTCACTGTCCGGTCTTGTTTGTGTGAATAAAATTGACTACTTGCCTCACCTTGCAGCAACCTACCTGACTTCTCCAGCGATCTCTCTCTGTCTCTGTCTCTGTCTCTGTCTCTGTCTCTGTCTCTGTCTCTGTCTCTGTCTCTGTCTCTGTCTCTGTCTCTGTCTCTGTCTCTGTCTCTGTCTCTGTCTCTGTCTCTGTCTGTGTGTCTGTGTGTCTGTCTGTCTGTCTGTCTGTCTGTCTGTCTGTCTGTCTGTCTGTCTGTCTGTCTGTCTGTCTGTCTGTCTGTCTGTCTGTCTGTCTGTCTCTCTCTCTCTCTCTCTCTCTCTCTCTCTCTCTCTCTCTCTCTCTCTCTCTCTCTCTCTCTCTCTCTCTCTCTCTCTCTCTCTCTCTCTCTCTCTCTCTCTCTCTCTCTCTCTCTCTCTCTCTCTCTCTCTCTCTCTCGTCCTTCCTCTGTGTCTCCAGCGATTCTGCATACCATCCTTCCACGCCTTCATCTATCCATCAGCATTCCTGTAAGAAGATACATTCCATTCACTGCCAGCATCCCACTCTCCAATCTATCATTGCACTTCCTACTCACCTGCTTCCAGTTCACCCGCTCATTGTTGTCCAAATAAACTTCCTGTTTACTTCATCTCTGTCTCGTGAGTCTGATTTCTTAACAGTTGCATATACTGTAATCATTTAAACACTTCTCTTAGGTAAGAGACAGTTCAACCAAAAATGTATTAATTTACTCATCCTCATGACATCCCTCAAGACTTTGAAACACAAAGAAATTTGTAATCATTTCTGTCCATTCATTGAAATACATGGAACAAGGATGTTTTGGAAGCTCAAATGTGTTTTCTTGATGTGCAAGAACCAGATTGGTTCTTGCATGTGACGCACACACGTTTGAGCTTCCGTTGACCATATTTGATATGTAATTTGATCAATGTTTATATGTGAATAAAAGCCTAAATTAAATCCATTTAAGCAGCCGATCATGTCTCGTTAGAAGACTTGGTTTAAACCTGCTCGCTCTGTGTAACACTTAAGGTGGTTTTCCAAATCTTATGTTATACTTAGGAAAATGACAGTTAAAGTCCCCATGAAATCAAAATCAAAATGTTTTGGCTTTTAGTTTAGGTTAGCCTTACTGTTATCTATACGCTAGTGTGCTCCAAAACAATGAGAAAAGATGCTGTGGCTAAAATCAGGCACTTGTTCACACATTTACTATTTTCTACATGGTGAATGGCACATAGTGCACTATTATAGGGGATAGGGAATGATGCAGACAGAGTAAATATGCATTGGGGCGAATTAAGTCTGGTTTCACGCTAGTGTCTCACGACCCGCTGCAGCGCGCACAGTCTGCTCCGGTCCAAAGACACGATAGCACAGAGCGGAGCATATATGCGAGTCGGCGCAGACCAGATAATGTATCGCACCCATTTGAATTCTGCACAGAATGCTGTATTTTAAAGTGATATGGAGGAGATTATGAGGAGAAACGGTTAGAGATTAGGAGGAAACTGTGATACTGTGATCTGCCAAGCTGTGATAAACAAAATGCTATTGGCTAATTTAAAAAAAGGGGAGGAGCTGTTCGATGTGTCCGATCCTGTCTTCCTGTTTCAGTAAAAATTAAAGGTGGGGTATGTGATTTTCTTTTTTGACCATTTTTTCAAAATCACTTGAAATCCTATTCCTAACCCACTTACAGCCACTGAGTTAGAAGCACTGAAATGAAAATTAAGCTATTTAATCATCTGTGGAACGGGCAGGACTCGAAAAACTCCAGCCATGACCACCTAGAATCATTGGACAGAAAATGCGTCAATCAAACGGTCGTACCATACCCCCCCTCCCCCATCCCCCTCGCCGCGTGTCCCCTTTGTGCGCATACTCAAAGCTCGTGACCCAGTCACAGTGAGTGCAAGTCGCCTCGGTACAGAGAGAGAAAGAGAGTAAGTGCAATCTCGCAAATCTGAGTTTTGCAGATGCATGATTGCGCGTCCATGTTCTTCGAATGGCTGGAGTCAGGCCCAGCGTTGGAGGAAAGAAGGTAGGACCTTTTGAGTTGTGTATTTTCAAAATCTGCCGGCCGTTTTGCAAATCCCATACCCTACCTTTAAGACAACCTACCTTTAAGACAACACATTGAGTAATGCTGAGTATTTCAAGGCACTACAGTTGACCTTTAAGGGGTTTTGTGCAACCCTTATAGTTTTTAAAGGTATTACTTAAGTGAAAAATAGATACTTAAGGGAAAATCTAAGGGTTTATGATGATTTACCTAAATAAACCCTTATGTAACACATAGCCCTGGTTTCACAGACAAGGCATAAGCTAGTCCCAGACTAAAATGCATGTTTGAGTTGTTTTAACTGGCATATCTTAAAATATGTCAGTGCCATTGTTTTGTCTCAAGATGATAATATTTTTTTTCAAAGGCATGTTTATAAAAGCTACTTAAATGTCCTAATTGAACTAAGGCCTAATCCTGGCTTAATCTAAACCTTGTCTGTGAAACCAGGCCTTAATGGTTATTTTCTGCAACACCCTTATAAGTATAAGGGAAACCTAAGCGCGATCTTAAGGGAAAATTACACTTAAGGTGCTTTATGCAACCAGGCATTTGTAACTAATTTGAACAAAAAGTTGCTAATATGGCTTGTACAGCTATGAATCCTACATAAATACTACGTAGTCTCTACAAAAACTGCAGCTTTGTCTATACACTCTATAAAAAATGCATAGTTGTTTTTTAAGAAGTTATATTATTGCTGAAACTATTGCCTACAGGCAGAAACAAAAGATTAAGCATTCTGTTGTGTCACAATGTAATACTCGCTTCCAGTGTAGACATACTGTTAGAGGCGGCTCTTTGTCGTCATGACAATCAATGCTATCTGACTGTTGTATATGTTTGTTTACAATTGTATTAATACATGAGACATGCGGTCTCAAGTGTATGGCACAAGTGGTCGTGATAGCAATGGGTGTTGGGGTGGAGGAATGGAATTGAGTAGGGAGAGGCTTTGATTAACTATCTTCAGAGGTTGTCTCTTTTTCAGGTGTGGTGGTTTCACCACAGGTACACTTTCCTGGCCTGGTTGGAAAGGATAGTGTTCATCACATAAATGTGCCATAAACAGTTCTAGATCAATCAATGCCGGGTCTGGATCTGGACTGTGGTCTGCCAATTGGTGATCTCTGGCATAGATTGTTACATGACAAAACTGAGGTGTAATTTCTGAGGACATCTAATGATCTTACCTTGGGATTCAGGCTGGAGAAGCTGAGTGAAGAGGGAATGGTGACATTTAGAAGAGCACTGTAAGCATCTTCTGCTTTCCTGTCCTGTGATTCAATGTTGAACACATTCACCATTAACTTCAGCTTCTTTACGTCGGTAGTGTAGTGAAAAATCTGAAGGCCGTTCCGCCTGTAAAAACACACCGACAGGTTAGACGCATTTCACATCACCTCTATGATGTTATGGCAATTCCAATCCATTTACGGCTCAGGTAATTGGATCAAAAGTGTTCATGAGCAAAAATGGGTCATCATTTAAAGGAAGCAAGGATCAGATTGGGTATATTCTTTCTTTGTAGCATGATGGGAGATATTCAGTTGATAAATTCATGTCTATTCAGTCATCTATTTCTCCTTTCAGAGGAAGCATGATACTGAGCTTACATGGGGAACGGTGTGTTCTGCTCATCTGTAAATGTAGCCGTCATCTGAAGGTTGCTCTCACATTTGTTATCTACTCCACATTCTTTTTGTATGTGGATCTAAAGAAAAAGATGACATTGGTGGAATATAAGCGAGAATGTGAGCAGGTGGTGAAGGGCATACATTGTATTTCCAAAAAAAAAAACATAATTTGTGTTTGAGCGAGGCAAAGTATGCTGTCAAAGGTACCTCAGCTCTGGCAGTCAGAGCATCTCTTTGGCTGATCACAGGAAAAGCATTGAGGTCCTCCAACGTCGGTCCGCCTGAGGGAAGAGGCTCCTCCAAAGACACGTTCAGCAAGAAAACTATCGGCACCACCTTGTCTTGGATCGTATTGAACTGTGAGAGTTAAATACAGAGACAATATATCAAATCTCTAACAATTAGCCCAATTTGACCACAGGGTTAATGAATCAACCCAAACATTAACATGTCGGCCCACTTGATGCATATGCTAGAGCCTTTCCATCAGATAAAAATGGCAATTTAAAGGATTGCCTTGAATCATACCAGCTCGAGTTTCAGAGAACGACAATCTCCAGACGGATTAACTGCCAGTGTATCTGCCCTCTTTGTTGTCAAGGAAACGAACACGAGTGTTCCGAGAGATCTGATCGGCTTCCACCGTATATTGAAAAGCTGAGGAAAACAACAGATCTTTCTTACACTTTATGTCGGATTTTGATTCTGACAGTCAGAATGTGAAACAGTGCATTGCATCATACATTTCACATGACTATAACATTTAGAGGTTTTGCATTTTATATTTAGGGTAACAAATTGAGATGTGGGACTTACTAATACTCTTCTGGGAATTGGTAGTGCCAGTGCTGAATGTGTAGGAGAAACAGATCTTTGCTTCAATACTGCATAAGGAAAAGACAAACAGAATTAACTGATAGACATAGACATTAAAACAACAGTTTTGACTAGAGCTGTACAGTTAATCAAATAAATAATCAGTATTAAGATTGCTGGTGTGATTAAATTAGGAAAATATATATTAGAGCATAACATTTAGATCTACTCTCATAATGTCAAAGATTTCGATTTACAACCTTTTTTTTTGTGTATAATGCAATGGTCAGTCTGAGGTGACTTTTTTCAGGAAAATCAATGTAATAGATTTTTGCTCAACAATATTTTTTGATTATTATTTAGCATTTGGAGGGGATTTTATAATACTATACAATATTTATGAGCTATGTCTTATGAGCTATTAGAATTTTGTATAAAATTCAATAAATGCAATATTTCACGTTAAAATAAGGTCTTATTTCTTAATCATTCTGATCTAGTGTTTTGGGAAATAACTTTTGTAGTGGGCTTCCTCCATTTCCATGTAAACCAAAAAATGTGAAAGTTGTAGCAAGACGTTTGGGGATTTATTACCAGGCATCACAGGTTTGAGGGTTGATAACTGCTGGTGTCACAGTGAAAGTATTCTTTAGGTGAATCACGGGGCGTGCCCTTTGTAGACGGGAGATAAAGAAAACACAGTGAGGGAGGGACCCCTAGTCTGAAGAAAAATCACTATGCTTACCATAACTTACTATTGTGATATAATAGTTAACTGTCTTGATCTACTAACTTGATCCTAAACAACTAAAATATGTAAAATATGTCAAACTGAAAAAATACAGTTACACTATCAAGTCACCTAAGCAAGACCACACGATCATCTAATGATCCGACCGCTATGTCTGGGTAACTGTTTCTGTCCACATCCATGCCACCACTGATGGAATAACCAAATGTCTGAAATCCACCACCTGAGATGTCTTTTCCATCAATGACCTGAGGATATAATGTAGGAGCAAAAGTTAGACATTTGCAATATACTGTCCTGTCCTATCTAAAGTATGTCTAGTTTGAAAGCAGTGTGAATATATATAGTAAACAACACATATTACACAGACAAATAGTCAGGATTGACCCAAATTAGTGTAAAACCAAACCTACGCTAAAAAAATGGGTCACAGACACAAATACATGAAGTTTTTGTGAACTTTCTATTCAACAAAGAATCCTAAAAATAAACCTTGTATCACAGTTTCCACAAAACATATTAAGCAGCACAACTGTTTTTAACATTAATAACGTTTCTTTAGCACCAAACCAGCATATTATAAAGATTTCTGCAGGATCAAGTGACGCTGAAGACTGGAGTAATGATGCTGAAAATTCAGCTTTGACATCACAGGAATACAATTACATTTTAAAATATATTAAAATAAAACAAATTTTAAAAATGTAATATTTCACAATATTAGCTACCGTTTTTACAGTTTTTACTTTAATAAATGTAACCTTGGCAAGCATAAGAGATTTCTTTCCAAAATATTTTTTAAATCTTACCAACCCCAAACTTTTGAACATTGAACATTCTAAATGTTAATTTAACCTAAAGTTGTACTTTTATAAATCTGTAAATAATGACTACACAATAATGTGAGGAATCACTGTTGTGGTCCTTCCAGTACGTAAAGTTTGAGGTATAACGGTTTGTAATTTATGTCGTAGAACTAGATGTTAAAGTCTTCTAAAGAAATGCTAAACACAGACTTCCTTTTACTTCAAAACAGCTATTCAATTTTTTTTTTTTAATTCTCAAAATGCTAATGGCTCTAACATGCTAACTCTCTTTCAGATTTTAATACTACAAACTAAACTATAAACTTACTCTTTAAACATGCTAGTTAAATACTTTAAAAAAATAATCCAATATTTAAAAATTGACTAAATAAAAATATTCTCATCTCACCTGACTTGGCTTTTGGGAAATACCCACTTTGCTACCCATCCATATAGAAACGCTGCCTGTACTATGATATGGAGCACCAACAGCAAAATCTGTGAAGGAAAGGAGGAGCGTCAAAATTTAGTCAAATTACTTCTTAGTAATTCCACTAGAAGGCAGCAAAGTAAAATGTCCTTGACTATCACTCTGACTGAGCACTTCACACAAAAGTGAATTATTGCAAATAACCAGCACATTAAAAATAAACTAATACAAGCTAAATACATGTTACTTGTACTGAGCAAATACAGAAAAAACCCCACAAATTCTACCTTGGAAGCCGTCCTGGTTCACATCACCAATAGCAACAACAGCCATGCCAAAAGCAGAGTCCTTAGGCCCAGTGAGTCGTCGGACCACGTCAGATGTGTTACGAAAAGACCCGTTCTGGTTCATATAGACATAGACTGCACCACCTTCATCTTTTTTCCGGTCAAAATAGAAAGGGGCTCCAACAATCAGATCCTTCCAGCTATATGGATAATATGAAAACACCTCCATGTCAAGTTCATCCGTTTCATTAATGACCTCAATTAAAAAAGGGAGCGAAAACCCAAGAATTGTATTTACCCATCATTGTTAAGGTCCACAACAGCAACACTGTTGCCAAAATAGGATCCTACTTGTTCCCCCATGATACTTATTTTGACTTCTCCATTGTCACCATTATTAAAAAATTCAGCCATCATCACAGATCCTCTGGCTTCGTCTCTTGGAGCTCCTGTTACCACTGTGTCTTTGTCTTTGCTTAGTACATCTCGATCCACAGCTATAGAGTAACCTGCAGAGCAATCAGTCAACAATAACCAAGTGTTATGTTCTATATCTACATATTTACATAATTGTAAAAAAATGTATGTGTAAATATATATATATATATTGTTGTTCAGTATTAAGGCAAAATATAGGGATCCATTATGTAATTAGGATAAATGTCAGTGAACAATCAGTTGATGCAACACAGACACACACTTTATATATATATATATATATATATATATATATATATATATATATATATATATATATATATATATATATATATAATTAAACTTTAATTTAAAATATTTTTAAAAATATGTATTGTTGTTTTCAAAAACTGAACGCATAGTTGTGGCACTGCCTTACCAATGTAAATATTCCCTTTTTTCATGTCTTGAAGCTTGCTCCTCACTTTATCAAACTCGTCATCCGGGTTATGCCACTGTGAATATGTATTTCCTGCGAATGATAGACAATTATTACAAGGGAATTTAGAAAGGAATTTTGCATTTAGAAAGAAAAATGCTGTTTACAGGAAACAGATTTCCCTCACCTTGCCAGTTGAAGCATCCAGGTGCACCGAGGAAGATCTTCATCTGAGTGACAGCAGCAGACATTCCAGCAAGACACATTCCTTCAGTATTCTGATCTTCTCTGGGGTCACACACCTCATCGTACGACTGCCACTGAGAGTCTGTTTTGTTATACTCTAAATTATTTCCACGAACAAAGCACTTCCCAATCATGCGAAAGTTGGTTGCGAAGTTCCGTATATAACGATGGCCACACGCCTATTAAATAGAGTGATGAATATTGATGTTAAGTTGGAAAGAGCAATGGATTGACTTTTCATAGACCAGAGGCCAACATTACAAGTAAGAGGAGTCGGGTCTTTATTATGAAACTCACCAGTACACGGCCCCCTGGTTGACTCTGACTGGCTATCGACACACCAAGCCACATCCCATCTATTACATAATTTTTAGGGTCTGGTTTATCTTCAGGATCTGTATAACACAAAGCAATTATTCAGATCGGTTCTCTCTGTAGTAACACGGAGACATGATTGCTGTCACACTTTGAAACAGTCTCATCCCACAACAACAGTACTAAATTGTACATTTCCTTTCACATAAAATAATAAAAAATAATAAATGAAATAAAAGAGGGAAAAATGAATAATGCACATTTAAGTCCAGTTTGAATGGCAGGCACAAGTAATAATTAATAATAATAAAAATAATAATAATGACAATAAATATTATTACAATTAAATAATAGTATCATTATTAATGTTTAATTAACACTTTATTACTATTTTATTGTTATATATTATTTTTATTTGATTCTTATTTTAGTATTTTTACAAACAAATATATAAATAAATAAATTTACTTATATGAATGCAAGAAAAATGAATACAATTTAAAAATAACAACAATATTAATAATACTTATAAATACTTCAAATGGAGAAAACTAGAAAATGTAAGCGTCGTATGATTGGCAGGAAAATTACTTGAGTTGAGCAGATTCAGTCTTTTGCAGTCTTTGCTCTCTGCAGTGATTTGACAGGCATATACGTCTCCAGTCTCATTGGCTGACAGGCCAGACTCTGCTTTCTCCTTCGGTGCTCCTACAAGAAGTCTAAAACATGTATAAACCTGATTGAGCTCAAGTCTGTCTCGAGGCAGTGTATTACGCCAGTTGCTCCAGTAAAACAGTAATGGTTGTTGGAGAAAAAAAAAAAAAAAAACATAAGGATAAGGCAAAAATTCCCATCCAGCCAAGTGCCACGTATTGCTTGTATCTCCACAAAATTTAGTTTTCACTGCAGATAAACTTCAGCAAGTCTAACTGTTATCTGTCTGGGCTTGTCAGGCTACGTGAACTCATTTTGGTTGGAAGGACTTGTCAGAACCCATTACTTCCAAGACACAGTTCAACTATGGACAGAAAACCCCACTGTAAAAGCTAGTCTTTCAACTACTTTCAGAAACCTGCTGTTTAAAGTGTCTGATAAACATACAGCATCTTAAAACCGCAGGAGATGAGGATCACATTTTACTCAAATGTTCATTTTCAAACAATATGGAGAATGGGTTTGCGACTTTGTGTAATACCCGAACAAAAGGGTGTCTCTCCTTCTCTTCCTTGCATTTCCAAAGGCGAGCTATTATGATACATTCGCTCTTCATTCCTTGCAGAGAAAATAGCTTACTCAAGCTCCCCCTATGGATGAGTAACCATTTTGTTTTTGATTATTAAATCTAGATAGATACGAGTCAGGCTTAAGATACCCACATCTGCCATCAGGGAATAGATGTAATCCTCTAGAGCCCTTGAGGAAAGTGAGCAGAATTAAAGAGGCATTTCATAAAACTATAATCACAAAATCAATGAATTTTATTTCAATATTTGTGAGAGCACGACAGACATAATAATGACTAAAGCAGTGCTGCCTGTGCGCTCGATTCATTAATGTTTCATGATTTTTGGAGTCATGCACACTAGTTGCTATTTTATCCACCTTGCAGCCTGAGGGCTCATAAATATTCCACTCTGTGAGGGATGAGATCTCATCAGATCATGACTCGTGTCTAACGGGATTATGAATTGGCTTTAGTGGGAGATGCGGTCATTTCAACTTCTTTAAATTCAGTTTGGCAAATTTGAACAGAAATGCATTATGTCTGACAGTATAATTACCATAGATTTCAGAACTTGGGTTATAAATAACTTGAATATAGACACTGAGTAGGATTTTCTGTTTCTAGTATACCCGCTTATTGTGCAGAGACAACTATGTAAACCATTGTAATTTTCCTTACAATTTCCAATGTAAATACAATTTACATTTACATTGTAATTATCAAAATTATGTAGACTTAAAGCCATAGTTCACTCAAAAATTACTCCCCCTCATGTCGTTCCAAACCTGTATGACTTTCTTTCTTCTGCTGAATACAAAAGAAGATATTTTGAAGAACTGTTTTTGTTCATTTAATGAAAGTCAGTGGGGTCCAAAACAACACTCGACCCCATTGACTTTTATTATATGGACATATGGACAACTAAGGTATGAAAAAAAAATATTGTTCTGCAGAAAAAATGAAAGTCATAAATGTTTGGAATAACATGAGGGTGGGTACTAATTTACATTTTGGTGAACTATCCCTTTAAATCATGGTTCTAGTCCTGTCATGTATGCAAATCCCATAAGTGAACATATTATTACTGAAATACGCTGCCCCAAAAGAACAACAAATGCACAGTCTGATGTTTCCTTTGTGCTCATTTTCACAACATTCCTTTCCGCTGCAACACAGTTTCTGTACTTGTTCATATGCATCACACATTGTGGTGAGGTAGACTGTGAAGAGGACACAGACTGAGGTCAAAGTCAAAGGTAGGGAAAGAGAGGAGGAAGACATGGAGGGATAACGAAAGAGAAAGGTGAAGTGAAAGACATCCCTCCCTCTCCCTTTGGGCCTAATTTCATTTGGACCCCCACTAACATCCCCCTCAAAACCACCACCACCAACCACAATCAGCTTGCTGCTCCGCCTCATTCCTGTCATGTGACTCCAAATCTGCTTTCAGCAAGGACAAGACAGGAAATGAGAAAGTCAAGAGAAGGTGAATGAGCAAGAAAGAATGTCAGATTCTTCCTCGTCGCTGCATGTTCACCACAACAGAACCTTTTAATGAGCGCTGTTGCTCATCTCATATACAAAAAGGGCGTTTACTTAAAGTCTTAAAGGAGCGGATGCAACAAAATGGTCTGTTCAAGTGTCAGAGAGAGTGTGGAATTAAAAACTAAATTATAAGAGGTTTTCGTGTAAATGATAGTTCACCCAAAAACAACAATTCTGTCATCATTTGCTCATGTCACTCCAAACCTTAATGGCTTTCTTTCTTCTGTGGAATATAAACGAAGATATTACGAGAAAAGTCTCAGTGATCTTTTTTTTTGTCCATTCAATGGAAGTCAAAGGTAACCAAAACTGTTTGGTTACTAACAGTCTTCTAAATATCTTCTTTTGTGTTTTGCAGAAGAAAGGAAGTCATACAGGTTTGGAATCACCTGAGAGTAAACAATGACAGAATGTTCATTTTCGGGAGAAATATTACTTTAACCCTTTAACATACTGGCTAGAAATCAGTCATCTATAAGCATTACCATTTAACCTAAACATATACTGGTCATACACAGTTCAAAGGTGACAGATTATTTTACTCCAATGTGCGATAAATGTCTAGCCTGGGAAAACCCAGACAACTTCCGGCAAATTTAGATTTGCTCTGAAAGTTAGTCTGGCAAAGAGCTCATTCAAGCCCATTTCCAATCCGTCGAAATCGAGGCACCAATCAGAAACGTTGGGGCGGGCTTTACACGATGACGACAGCGCTGGGATTTTGAAGCAGATTTTGTAGCCTACATTACAAAGATGGATGCCGCCGTCGAACATCACTTGTTCGGATCAGCTATCGCGTCGGTTTTAAGTGATTTGAACGTTTCCTTTTTGTTAAAAACCGAGCAAAGATCAACACTCGGAGATGTTTCCGCCGCTCTGCATACGTCATCTCCTTCATCGCTCTGATTGGTTTTAGGTCTATCCGCGACGTCCGTTGGTGACGCCCCTCTGGAAATGATTTGTCTATGACGCTTTGCCAGACCATAACTCAGTTACAACTGAGAATGGTCTGGTTTTAACCAGGCTAATAAATGTCTGATTTCTAACACAAAACTACTGCAGAGAGGTTTCCTGCAGTTTGTTCAGTGAATCATGCCACCAGTGCAGTACAGCCCGTTTATCCTTAAACAGATACCAGTCACATGACATGGGTTTTACCACTACAATCATCTACAGATCTGGTGGTAAGCAGCACATACCTCAGAGGCAAGTTTATAAACCATAAGATAGTTGAGGAGATTGCATTCACTGGTGCTTCATTTTATCGAAGCTGCTCAGTTTGAGAACATAATGACTCAACCTGAATAGATTAATTTAATCTTTTCCACAGCATTAGTCTTCATTTTGATTTTCTGTCAAGATGGAAACATCATTCGGTGAACAGCAAATAACACAGATTACACTTTTATTTTTGGTCTAGTGAATCTTTTGAAGATATATGCCATCTGGAATTTTCCTTTAGAAGTTTAGAGGTTAGAACATTTTAATAGAATGACTCTTTTACATTTTAAAAAACTCATACTGTATATATATATATATATATATATATATATATATATATATATATATATATATATATATATATATATGCCTCTTTTTGATTTAAATTAGATATTGAAAGTTTTTGGCTTGAGAAAAAACAGCTATGAGTCAGATGAGATCACATGGAACACAACTTCCCACCTGCAGAAGAAGAAGGTGTGTCTGCTTCAGCGGTTTCACTGAATGAATTTTAGGGCCAGAGTTCACATGTTGTACCTTTGTTTAATGTGTGTGTCTATAAATACACACACACACACACACACACACACACACACACACACACACACACACACACACACACACACACACACAAAAGGTCCTGTTCTAAAAGCCTGACCTCTCAGTAAATAGTCCTTACAGAAAAAGGTCCCTTTCTCAGTGGCCATGCTCAGTGTTTGAGACTGTCTGGCCATGAACAAAGAACTTGATTAGGACAGAAAAACTTTCTGGCTGTGTTGCACACATTCAAGGTCAGGCAGGTGAAATGCATGTCCCTAATCGCCTACATATAGCGATGAATGAGATGAATGTGAAAGCAACCAAAAATTGTACAAAGTAGTGCAGTAAATGACATGTACAGTAAGAGAGCTCAATTCAAAAAGAGATCAAATGCAAAGACAATTATTTTACAAAAGATTTCTATTTCAAATAATTTCTGTTCTTTTGATCTTTCTATTCATCAAAGAATCCTGAAAAAAAGGTATCATGGTTTCCACAAAAATATTAAGCGGTACAACTGATAATAACATTGATAATAAATAAGAAATGCTTCTTGAGCAGCAAATCAGCATATTAGACTGATTTCTGAAGGATCATGTGACACTGAAAACTGTAATGATGCTGGAAAATTAATCTTTGACGTCACATGAATAAATTACATTTTAAAATATATTAAAATAGAAAAGTTTTTTTTAAATAGTAATAATATTACACAATATTAATATTTTTTACTGTATTTTTAATACAGCCTCTAAGTCCGTCTAACGTTTTTCTTTAATATTAACATTTTTATCAGGCTCCTATGTTTAGGTTTCTACCCAAGTACCAACATTTCTGAATGGGCTGAGGCTGGGATTTAGAGAGTTTGAAGTGAAAGTATTTGATGAACGTATAACTATGTGCGGAGAGCATTCACTCAATATTATTATCTCATTTTTGACACATGTGGCTTTTAGAGGCTTTTGCATCGGAGGTCTTCATATCTAATCCTAAAACCCATGATGCTCCACAAGCACAGCAAGTCATTCTCCCTCCCTTCCAGCCCAGAGGCGAGACAAACCTAGCTACTCTACTTCAGCTGCAGGGCTCCAGACTAACTTTTCCACTGGTTGCACTGGTGCTACCAAATTTCTCAGTTGGTCGCACCAGCATATGATTTGGTCGCACTTTTTTTTTTTTTTTTTTGCTACATGCCATGGGATTAATCAATGCATTCTGATGAATAGTGGTCTTAATCTACATACCATAGTTTTGCACTGATGTAAAAAGACTGACAGTGACACAAGACCTCATGTTAGCAAAATGTTTTAATCTTTTAAAGGACAAGTTCGGTATTTTACTCTTAAAGCCCTGTTTTAAGATCGTTTCTGATGAAATAGAACGGTTAAGATTAAAATTTGGACACAGGCTGCTGTCCCGAGAATTTTCGGTTTCTGTGGAAAAATAGACTCGGTGTGTAAACGATCTCTACACTGCTACGCACCGCTCCTGGAACAGATGCAGTGTGAAAATACTGTCACGGTGTCAGGCTACACAAATATTGATCTTGACATTGTTAGCCTCTTGTCTTTTTTACATGTCGTACACTGTACATTTAACTTACACTTATTATGACTTAATTCCTAATTGGCGCGTTTCACCATCCGTGTGCAATGCACGTGACGTGTAGGCTACGTTCGTTAAAGGTGGGGTATGTGATTTTCTTTTTTGACCATTTTTTCAAAATCACTTGAACCACTTACAGCCACTGAGTTAGAAGCACTGAAATGAAAATGAAATAATTTAATCATCCGTGGAACGGGCAGGACTCGAAAAACTCCAGCCAATCATTTCCAAGACCACCTAGAATCATTGGACAGTAAGTGCGTCAATCAAACGGTCGTACCATACCCCCATCCCCCTCGCACGCGTGTCCCCTTCGTGCGCATACTCAAAGCTTGTGACCCAGTCACAGTAAGTGCAAGTCGCCCCGGTACAGAGAGAGAGTAATGGTGTGTTCACGTGCTATGGTAATTATGGTAAATACCAAAAGCCGACATGGAAAATTCACATGAACACCCCCTCATGTGGTATTTTCCACCGGGCAGCTCGTAGAATATTTTGATGCACGAGTTGCCGAGATGAGATAACCTTTGACCTTTTCAAAATGGTGGAGAGCAACGCGAGAGTCGTGAATGGTAAAAATATGTACTATTCATGATCTAGAAAATATACAGCATATTATTTACCGTTTGAGTTTTGATAAATCATTTTCTTGCTGTAGCAGATGACTTAAGCAATCTAAAATAGTTTTAGCTAAATAACAGGTCTGGATCTCCATCTTTTTACCACATTACGACAACAAAAGCACTTGAACGCAACACACTGGTAAATACCAGTACACAAGTGGAAAATATCATATTTTCCATAGCATGTGAACGCACCATAAGTGCAAGTTGCTTCCGTTTGGAGAATGATTGCGCGTCCATGTTCTTCGAATGGGTGGAGTCAGGGCCAGCGTTGGAGGAAAGAAGGTAGGACCTTTTGAGTTGTGTATTTTCAAAATCTGCTGGCCGTTTTGCAAATCCCATACCCTACCTTTAATAAATAAATTGCAAGTGTCTTGCGGAAGAACATTGTAGCCGGAGCTACTTCTCTCCGTTGATGTCTATGGCGAGTCACGCAGGCACTGGGCAACTCCGCAGCCGTGCCGACCCCGGGATAAAATATTCAGAATATAAACACTTATTATAGGCGTACTGCAGTGATTTAGGATAAGTAAAAAAACACGGTTTGGAAAATGGATTCATGATGTACTACTGGTTCATTTTGAACATACGGACTGCAGCAGCTGCTGATACAATGGCGTTCTGTTGCGCATGCGTGAATTTAACTGAGTACATGACCATGCACTCGCACAAATGCAACCACATAAAATTTTAACTCGCACATTCTCAAAAAATGGTCGCAGTCTGGAACCCTGAACTGAAACTGTTATAAGATGTACTGCTAGACCACTCAATGATTTTAAAGTAGTGGTTGACAAAGTTTTCAGAACTCCTATCCTATTCAACTGATAACTCAATCACTATAATAACTTTAATACTCAATGTGACTTCACAGTTTTGTTGATTATTATGGGAGTGTTCAAGTCTTGTCATATGACTTACTTGTAGACATGGTGTAAGTCTAATGGGCATGCATGCTCGCAAACAACATTAGCAATAATTTAACACATTGTCAAGTTTTGCTATATGTAAAAGAGCACTAAATACCAATTCAGGCAAAGCTTTTAAATATCTGTTTAAGTGAGTTTGACCTATTTCACAGTATGGAATGGATAACAGACTTTCTGAGTCTGACACCTACAGCTGTGAACCGGATAACCACAGCTGCTAATGAAAGAAATACCAGACAACTTAAAACAGACAGGAAATCACACAGAAAGTTCACATCACAAAACAGCAGCATATGTTTGGCTTAAATTTAGAACTTTCAGGAAAAGTTGCAGTGTGCAGCAGTTTTCAATGGGGCAGAACACTGTGATTACAGATACATGAATTGAATAATTATACAACAGTTTGTTTTGCAGCCGTCTAATCTAAATGGCCAAGCAGCGCATCAGTGTGCTAGTGTGCACCAAAGGTGAGCAAACTGGAATGACCTAACAGATCTTTGAAATGTGACATCTTAGATCATTGTCTCGTCTGTTCTCCATTTAGCCAAGGCTGCAAAACCAACCCCGTTACAAATATGGTAGAACGATCACCTCTACTTCTCATTATACCAGATAACTTAGAAGAACTCTATGTTGCAAGTGCAACATAAACTATTGACTCTCTCTTTTCCAGCGCTTTAAACATGGTTGCTCCTTTGACATTAAAGAAGATTAAGGAAAATAGTCAGACGGCGTGGTATAACTAGCACACTCGAGCCCTCAAGAGCAGCCCGAAAACAAAGGAAGGAGCAGCTGGAAGGAAACAAAACTATAAGTATTTCGCATTTTGTGGAAGGAAAGTGTTATTGCATACAGAAAGGACTTAAAATCTGCTAGATCTGCTTTCAACTCTCTTAGAAGAGAACAAACACAACCCTAGGTATTTATTTGATACAGTGGCTAAATTAATGATTCAACTTCAGACATTTCCAAACAGCACAGCAGTTATGACATTAATGTCTTTACTTGCAAGATTAATTGATTGATTGATTGATTGATTGATTGATTGATTGATTGATATAGCTACAGATAACAATCTCACATTTCTATAATTCACATCTGTTAAAGGATTGTTAGGCTGCATAAATTAGGTCAACTAGAACTGGGAACACTTCCCGTAACACCAAATGTACTTGTTACATCGTAAGAAGAATGGCCTCTACGCTAATATTAGTGAGGTTACCGTAGCCAGCCGGATCAGGGCCGTATACAGATCAGATGGTGGACCTGCACCTAGACACAAGCACAACGCAGCCCAGAAAGTCAACAGAGACCATGTCTACTAAACAATCCCCTGTGAAGGCCTCGTCGACACAACAACCATATGAACAGATCCTCACCAAAGACCACAAGAACCAGACAGGTCCTCTGCACAGACCCTATGGCCAGCTTCGGCTCCATACCGGCATGATGAATCTGATCTTCAAAGCAAAAGGAACTGGATGAATATTTGAATGCTACCTCTCCCGATCTGCATTCTGACTTGTGATGCAGCCTGAATCATAATCACGCTGTGTTCATTCGTTGACCAGAGGAGAACTGCCCAGAGGAGAACTGCAATGTTATTTCCTCAACACCATGTTTCAAATATGTATATATAGCCATTGCTCAAGCCTGCACTCTTGACCAACTAGATCAAGCCATTTTCAAAGTCATCCTGGGAGACTAACAGATTAAACAAAGAAAGCATGTAAAGTAATTTTGTAATATTTTATGTAATTTTACTCTACCATTTACCCACAGTGACCTTGCTATGCATCTTCTGTCAGGATTGAGTCATCCATCATTCGCACAACTGAGGTCCATAGGCTGAACAACTGGAGCAAATGCTTAAAGCTTACATGGTAGCTTCAAGCATTTGCTGCAGTTGTTCAGCCTATAGCTGGACCTCAGTGCGAATTTTAGCTTGTTATTTCCCAGAGAAGTTAAACATGATGAGTTGTGGTCTGTGGTCATGAAGATCTGAGAACGAGCAGCGCTAAAGCAGTTCAGCTGCTCTAAAGCCGTCACATGAAGGAAACAGGTTATTAGTCTATGAGAGTGCATGAGACAAATGACCAAAGATCAGGCCACAGGAAGACAGAACACACAGGACGTCCTTGTGTGTCACTGAGCCAGTCCTTTATGTATTCGACAAGATGATGAATGTCTAGCCAGTCCAATTAATATCATCGCGACTATCTCAGTTCTCAAATTGTCCTTTGTCAGTGCAGATAAGATCAGGAGGACAGTTCTGAACAGTGTATGCGTACATAAATCATAAACCGGGACAGGGAAGTATTTTCTCAATATGTGAAAGCAAACACCTCCAAATTACGAATTAAAATCCTAACCCTAGTACAAAAACACAGAATGTTTCCACAACAATTTAAGAGCTTTCTTCTCAATTTAAAATTAGCTCCAACCCTGAAGAGGCAGAGTAGCAGACAAATGCAGTCCTCTTCCTTTGAGGTTCAATGACAGGTAATCAGGAAGTCACCAGACATTTTATTCAGCAACACAGACAGCTTCACATTAGCTTGGGATGACTCCTCTAGGACAATGACAAGGGCAGAGACAAACACTGAATCTTTTTTTCCTTTGAACATTAGTCGCACTAGTACATATGACAAACAGCAAACATTTACACCACACTGCTTTTGAGAGTAAAACATTCAGGAATAGGGAAGGAAATGAGCCAGTTCAGACATCACTACTCTCTTGTGGTAGTTTCTTACATCTGTTAACAATGAAGAGACATGTCTTGTGATTTATTTAGTCTGCTTTACTTCATTCTATGTAAGTCGTGTGTCCTACTTGCAGTCGAATCAAAACATTATAAAATTAAATCAGACAATTTGATTATCTCTATTGTGCTTGCAGAAATCACACCCATATAACGTGAGGCATGTTTTAAGATTGGATAGCTTTGTGGTTTCATTTTGTGTATTGGCCTTTATATATAAGAATCTTTAATGCGTTGTGGTTTTCAACATTGTGGCTCCTTCATATGCTGATGACTAAATTGAAAAGTCAGGGTATTCTGTTATAGCCACCATACTGTATATATCTGTCAGCAATTAACATGCTTCAGAAATACCTCTGTTTCAAATAAAAGCCACAAAGCGCCAAAGTATTTCGCCTGAGCCACAAATTGTTATTTTGCTCTGTTATGGTCACATTTATTGTTTATATG
Source organism: Rhinichthys klamathensis goyatoka (assembly GCF_029890125.1). Lineage (NCBI taxonomy): Eukaryota > Metazoa > Chordata > Actinopteri > Cypriniformes > Leuciscidae > Rhinichthys > Rhinichthys klamathensis. The sequence goes on along the minus strand of NW_026607060.1, from coordinate 86,412 downwards.
CTCAAATGCTGTCTTTCTTTTTCATTTTTTTCAATTGGGCTGTATGTTACGAAGGGCATTATATCCGATCGTAAAAACAGCCTGTGTGAGTCAATTCAGTAACACGGCTGGCTTTCACTGTGGAATTATTATTTCCTGGGGGATATAGCATTGTGTACAAACCTGCACTTACTCACATTTTCTGCAAAGGTGGTGGTTTTCTACTCCTCCCACCAAGCATCTTTAGCAAAAATGTTATGTCACACTATAAAATTAATTTATAGCTGTTAGACTGCAGATAATATGATATTGTTGTTGAGTTCAGTCTTCTTGCATGCTAACTCACTGTACTGCCTTATGAGGCTGGCAATACAGCACTCATAATCTCCCATTCATTTAGAGAGAATCATAAATAAGTGAACTACAAAGCAAAATCTACTGCTTCAGTCATCAGAAAATGGGTCTCAGAGGAACTTACCGACAACTGTAAATGATCAGCTGGTTATATATTTGACTACAGCAGGGGGTAAATGGTCAATGTGTACAACTCAGAAGGCCTTAACTAACATCTAGTTATTTTGTTCATTTTCATTTATTCAGTTATTATGCGCATTTCACAGATGTTATTCCTGACCTTTTGGCCAGCAGTATCCATCAGGACTTTCATTCATCACTACATTTTCAGTATCCAATCTCAAACTAAGTGTTGTCAAAACTAAATATTTAAGCTACAGTTTTTCAGAACAAAGGCGGCAAAGTTTGTTGTAGCAACTATAACGGCTATAAAACATTAGACAAGCAGGTGCATGGCCTGCCAAGCCCCTGCAAGTCACGGTATGTCTCATATCCTCTTGTGAAATGGAGCTTTCGTGTTAATCATTTACCTGAGTTAATCGAGTTAATTCAATGGCACAAAAACTGAAACTAGAAGATTCATTCAGACATGGACAATGTCACACATAACGTTTTTTCATCTTCATATCATCAAGTCAAAACAGAAAAGAATGTAGTTTGCACACTGCAGTAATAAGATGCAATATTTACATTAAGGATATATTTTTAATTAGTTTTGTTGGTGCAACAATTACACCACTTATATTGTTAAACATTATTAAAATGACTTTTAAAGGAATAGTTCACCCAAAAATAAAAATTCTGTCAACATTTACTCACTCTCAAGTTGTTCCAAACCTGTATGCATTTCTTTCTTATAACATATATTTTGAAGAATTTGGTTAACCCAACAGTTGATGGACATTGTCTTCCATAGTGTGAAAAAAAATACTGTGGAAGTCAATGGGATAGTCAATGGGAAGTCAGGTAACTGTTTAGTTTCCGACATTCTTCAAAATATCTTCTTTTGTGTTCTGCATTTGGAACAACTTGAGGGTGAGTAAATGATGACAGAATATTTTTAATATTGGGTGAACTATTCCTTTAATTAAAAAAATGGAAAACATGATCATCATATAAAAAAATATATCATACATTCAGGTAATGTTTCGTATCGCATTTGTAATGTATTCGTGCATAACTAAATAAATCTGTGAAAAAATAGGCGTGATTGACCTACATAAAAATAACTTATTTATAAAACAACGTTAATGCAGTGATCAAACGCTCAACAGGTGCACATTCGTGAGAAGATCTTGTCCTTCTTATGACATTTGACATGAGGTCAGCTAATTTACATTGAAATAATATACTTACAGGTGTCTCTTCTCTCCTACGACCTGCTCGTGAAGTGCAACAGAAAGTCCAAACAAACTGCCTGCGTTTCCCTCTTTGACGACTGCAAACCTCACATCCAAGTTAAACGTTTGACAGCAACGAGCGGCGCTCAACACGAAAACCAAGACAATCGTGTTTTTACTGAGCCCGTGGCAGTAAAATACATTCATTTTTTTTTTCTAATAGTCTCTGCGAAGTTTTTGTTGGGCGAGACAGAAACAGAGAGCGGAGAAAGATGAGTCTATCAGGGTCTGAACAGGAGCGGATTTGTCAGACGCTGTGCACTTATTGTTCATATTCGTCATTCTTCCGGGATGTTGAAAACGTGACTGGAGGGCATTGAAATAATATAGAGCGCGCGGCCGCGGACACCTTGATAGAAGACGAACTTGCACAGACTACACTCACAGTTGCAATCTGTTGTAGCTAATGTCTAGAAAGGGGCTTTTCAAACTATAAACGATAAACAAACTGATAAATAGCCTACTAAACAAATAGCCTACTTAAACCAAAATAAATTATTAATCTATTTTACTGAAAAAAAATAGCTTTAAGTTGATAGTATCTTTATATGTAGCCTATAAACCAGAAAGGAAACATAATTCATTTTCTATGTATCTTTTTACAAAAAAATAAATCTTGAAAATATCTGCATTGCAAGGACGAAGAGAAAACATTTTTACAAGACTGCAGAAATTATTAATTTAAATGTTAAAAACTAGGACTGACAATATAATAAAATAATAGTGATTCATCTTATGATTTCCATTTTTAGAAAGCAGAATGAAACAATAAAAAGGTGAAGTTAAAGTTAAATTTAAATTTACAGTCAATGTTCAAAATCTTTGACACTTTTTTCCTTTAAAATTTTCCACCGATTCTGAAATACTAATGGAACTTATAGGCTATTTCTCAAAGGGCATAGTCACCAATTTCACATCATCATTATTTAAATTATGTTTAATCTTAAAGGTACAGTAAGTGATTTCTGAGAAACACTGTTGATATTTGAAATCAACGCAAACAAACACACCCCCTCCTTCATTGCTCCACCCCAAAATGCACGAACATGCAATAAGAGTGGATGGCTGTTTCTGAAATCTCTTACTCTCTTAAATAGGTACTTATTTTGAATAAGAAATTACTTCACAACTGTTAAAAAAGTATGTTCTATATGAATGTGTGTAGTGAATGTAATCCAGACATACTACATTCGCCATGTTGCCCTTATCACGTGACCTTCCAGCGTCAGTTGTGTCGCGTCAACACCATTGACAAATCCTCCCCCGTGGCCTCATGGGATAGTAAAGTGTCCATCAATGCACACTTCAGAAACCTCCGGGTACTTTTTGCCTAGGCTATCTTTAATGAGTACTGTGAATTCTGACATACTTATTTTGTCACATGTATATGGCCTAAGTTGCATCCCAAATGATGCACTTCATACACTATGTACGTATGCACTATGTAGGCTACTCATTCGTGTAGTTTATGAATTTTATAGGGTTATTTTGTTAATTATTGTCAAAATCTGAAAGCCCCTCCTCTCCGCTACGTAATTAAAGCTGCAAGCCTGCGACAGTTTCATGAAGTGTCCAGCATTCCACACTGAGTTTAACTGCGTTACAATGTGCCCCTATTAGAACTATGCTATTCTATTCTATACTTTTATGAATTCTATTGAGAAAACATGAGAAAAAGGTGAATAACGACTGAGAGTCAATGTTCAGAAATTATTAATTATTATTATGGTTTGAAATATGTTGTATAGCTGTGTTTTCCGGTGTGTTCGTTGTCAAACTCAAAAATGACTTTATTTTTAATTATAACAAAATGCCATTATTTTATATGAAAAACTATGTCAAATGAAAATTGTATTTTATTGAGAAAATATTTTAGTTTGTCTTGTATATCTTTTTTATTAGATCAGCATTTTAAGCTGTCATATGGTCATGTTACAATATGCCCCTCACATGTTACAATGGGGCACGTTGTCACATTTCACTTCCATTCTTCCGGGGTATATCAAGAAAAAAAGTATACACTGTATTAATAAAACAAAACCACATAATTGTACTAGACGTGTGAAATTAATGTGGGAAAAAATAAATACTCTGAACTCTAGGTTTACACAAACTGAGAAAGTCAAAAAGCATTAGGTTGTGCCCCGCTTTCCCCTAGGCCTACGCGAATTTGGATGCACCTGGGCCTACTGTTTTTTGCCTACTAGCTATAGTAAGTATGCGATTTTGGATGCATCAGATGTCTTTTTAAGTGTGTTCGACTTGAAGCGGCGCTGCGCAGACCGATCTGTGTATAACATCAAAGTAGCATATGCTGCGAGAGCGATTAGAGAGCAGACTGCTCCGTATGCTTTCGAATCGAATTTTTAGTTTTTTGCTGTAATTATTTGCAATGTTTTATAATTTAACATTAAGTGCTCATGTTTTAGACCATTCATCTGTTAACCTCACTAAAATGTCCTAACATATCACCATGTCAACAAGCAGTAATTAGACTTAGTGGGATTATTCTTTCTTGTTAGGTGTCCTCAGGATACACAGTCAGTGATTAGAATCAGAACATGCCGTGTAAAGGCTGCTTGATTTACTCACTTGTCTCAAAATGCAAGATCACGTAGCAGTTGCAAAACTTTTTTTTCCCTTTTTTTTTTTTTTTTTTTTTAAGTATGCCAGAATGCTCTGCACATAATTGAATACCTGTATTATTTTGTCATGCATGCTAATTATCAGACTCTCTTGGAGCTCCACCTGTGATAGAGTTGCACTCTTGTGATAATTAATTTCGGCGGATGACCCCTAATTGCTAATTTATCAAGAAAAGGGTGAATGTTTGTTGCAAAGTGAGCACTGAAGATAGCAATGCAACGTTTGCTCCTGTTCATTTGTTTTTAATTCACTTTGCACTTTTTTGCACGATGCAATCCAGAAAAACAACATTCACGAGTTCACACTTACATAGAGTGGATAAGATTTAATGCGTATTTGGCATGCTGTCCGGGGGGAAGGCTCCGAGCTCGGCGTTTGGCCCGAACCCAGAGTACTCCCCCCATGTAAGTGTTTAGGACTGGAAAGGGCGGTGGAGGGGTACTGCTAAACTGTCAATGGAGTGAGGTGAGATTGCTGAATCTATATACACCTCTTATCATTGATTGCTGAGTGCACTCCACTCGTGTTAATTAACTGAACGTGCTCCTCCCGAAACTTGTTAATAAAACATCATGGTTTGGTAGACTTCTCTGTACTGAATCCAGTGTGGCCAGCCACCTTCTTGCTCGGTTTCCATATTTCCTTGGCTCCACGCACCTGAAGAAAAATGTTGTTTTTTTGTGTGTGTGTGTCAATTTAGAGCGCAACAAGTTCTTCTAATTTGCTTAAATATGGTAGACATCAAATTGCATAAGCAATGGCCTCAAGATAAAAGTAAAATATGACATTCTCAAAAATGTTTGATAAATGTGTCTGAACATTTCTTAAATGACAGTAAAATTAAACTTTGCCATGGCTTATTCTACTCTCAGTGTGTTAACATTTCAACATTCTGGAATGAGGCAAAAAATCCAATGGTGCAACTTGAGTGTAATGATAAAGGAAACTATGCTGATAATCTGTGGTAAAATGCAGGCAGAGCTCACTGTAAAAAATGATCTGCTGAAAAAGTTATGATAACTTGTATATGTCATTCACTCAGACATAAAATAATGTGTTATGAAATTTCAACTCAATTGTTTGAGTTTTCAATTTTCCAATTTAAGTTCATAAGTTACTTCAATGAATCACACATTCCAGGTGCCTGAATTAACTTGCCATTTTAAATTGAGTGGGGTACAAGTCTTAGGCGTGTTGCAGATTGAGTGGAGGACAGCTCTTTGCGCATGTGCGGGGGAGGGGGGGAGACTACCGACGAAGCCACGAGACGAACTAGTTTACGCGCCATCAAGCAACAGTCAAGCAATCAAACTTCAATCGCCCGGGTGCCTGTCAGACAAGACGAATCGGATTGGCGTGAACAAGGTCGCTATTGGTAAGTGTTCATGTTTTGTATATTAATAATGTGAGTTGATGAAGCCAATAACGTGATTAACGTTAGTTAGCTTTTGATATGTGCAACAACTGTGATGTCATTTAAGCGAGGCACATTTCAGCGACCGTAACGTTAGTTCGAACACGTTTGCTGGCAGTCTTTTCGTTCAGTCAGAGACGGTTGATAAAGCTTTATCTGAGACGATACCAGTTTTCATTGTAAACTTTGTAAAACGTTGTAGAAAACGCCATTTCTGATATTGCGTATGTCAAGGCCAAATACACTAACGTTAACGTTACCGTTCAAAAGTTTGGGGTCAGTCAGATGTTGTATCATGTTTTTAAAAGAAGTATCTCCTGCTCACCAAGGCTGCATTTATTTGATTAAATTAAAAATACAAACAAACACAGTCATATTGTGAAATATTATTCCAATTTAAAACAGCTGTTTTCTATTTTAATATATTTTAAACTGTAATTTATTCCTGTGATCAAAGCTAAATTTTCAGCATCATTAACAGTTACTCCAGTCTTCAGTGTTACGTGATCCTTCAGAAATCAGTATAATATGAGGATTTGATGCTCAAGAAACATTAATTATTATTATCAATGTTGAAAACAGTTGTGTGCAATTTTTTTTCTTCAAAATTCTTTGATGAATAGAGTTAAAAAGAACAGCATTTATCTGAAATCTAAAGCTTTTGTAACATTAAACACTAACGTTCAAAAGTTTGGGGTCAGTAATAATTTTTATTTTATTTTTGGGGGAAAGAAATAAAATAAGTCAATACTTTTATTCATCAAGGATGAGTTAAACTGATCAAAAGTCACAGTAAAGACATGTATAATGTAAGAAAATATTCCATTTTAAATGCTGTTCTTTTGAACTTTCTATTCATCAAAGAATTTTGAAAAAAAAATTGTACACAACTGTTTTCAACTTTGATAATAATAAAGAATATTTCTTGAGCATTAAATCCTCACCTTATACTGATTTCTGAAGGATCATGTGACACTGAAGACTGGAGTAATGATGCTGAAAATTTAGCTTTGATCACAGAAATAAATTACAGTTTAAAATATATTGAAATAGAAAACAGCTGTTTTAAATTTGAATAATATTTCACAATATTACTGTTTTTGTTTGTATTTTTACAACATTTTTTAAACATTTTTTCTTCTCCAATTTCAGGCCGAAGTGATCCACGATGCTGCTGCGAGTTGTCCTCTCCGAGATGGATATCAGGCACCTTTCCATCGAAATCACCCCCCTAGTGTTGATGCACTGTGCCAGGTGTTGCGTGCAAACCTTGGCCTGAGAGGTGGATTTATTTTACAATTTGAGGACCCTGCGTTCAAGGATCAGCTGACCAATTTGACCGACATCCGAGACCTTCCTGAGGAGAGAGCAACATTGAAAGTGTTGTTCACAACTGACGCAGCTTGCTCGGATTCCACATTGGATACAGCCAGCCTTCCATCTCTCAGTAGTGGGGAATCTGACTCCCAGCACTGGCCTGAGCCCTTCCCGATTCCAGAGTTCTCACATGATGTTGAACTCACGCTGCAAGAAGCAAATGGAAGATATGCAAAATATGGATCTGTGCTGATGATTCCTAAAGGTATGAAAACTGATATCCTGGACACACTTGCAGACAGCATGTCAAAGATTAGTCCTTATCCTGAGAGGCAACACTATGAGAATGTTGCCAAAGCGCTTGTGGAGAAGCATCCCAGTCTAAAAGAGCCAGGGTGTGGAAAGGGTTGGTACGGCTGGTTCCACAGCCTGAAGTTTAAGCTCGGAAACTATCGACAGAAGTTAAGTGCAGCTGGATGCCCAGAGGTGAGGGTCAACAAAAGAAAAGAAGAAGCCAAGGGACCACGTATGAAGAAGTCAAAGAAGGGCGAGGTCCACTACTGTCCAGATCCCCCTGAAGGACTGAGTGATGAAGACATGGAAGAAAAGCGGAGGATGATGGAGGTACATCATACACACACATGCACATCATACTGCATACTGCATACACACCTGCCTATATAATACTAACTACCTACACTTTGCTTTTGTGTCTGTGTTGCCTAATATTTTGTCTTAGTATGTGTCCTTTGTGCTTGTGCAATCTAATTCAGGTGGAAGTGCTGAAAAAAGAACCAGATCACCAGCAGATAGATGAGCTGATGTCTGCCACGTTCTCCAAGCGCAGAAAGGAGATCGTAGGGCATCAACCTCTCATTGGGGATGTCATAGCTAGATGGCCGGCCATGTTCTGTGAGAGACAGGTATAACAATAGGCAACACTCAGCCTAAGATTAATCACTTAATCCAATGACTGGATATCAATGTATTAGCTTCCCTCAAGGAAGTACTAGAGAGATGTCTGATACTATACTGTAGTCTGTTCAGAATCAAAAGTTAAGCAGCTGCCTCAAAATTTCACGTTTTTTTTTTTTTTCTGAATGGTGGCGTGAATGTCCATACAGATAAGTGAGAGGATTGTGTTTAATATTACTGAGTGGATGAAAGCCTTTGACAACAGACAACCTTAGCTTACTAAATTGTGACTCTATGCTTTGAATTTTTTTTCTCTAATTTCTTAACTTTTTTGTCTCCTCAGGTTCGGGCAGAGTTCAAAAGAGTCGTAAGCACAGACCTTCTCGAGTCGTTCCTCGACGGACTTGATGAGCTGGCACCAAGACTGCTGGAAGTGTACGAAGCTGCGACAAAGTCGGCAAAGAAGCCTGCACTGAAAGCCATTTTGGACTGTCTGAAGAAAGACGTGAGTAGACAAGCTGAGAATTGTAAAATTGGGCACCAGATGTTTACAATAAAATCCCAACACTGCTTTTTTTTTTTTCTTGTAGGACACAAACGAAAGGAGAAGGACTGCTGCTCTGCTGGGTCTGCCACACTACCTAAGAGAAGAGCCATCAGACATCATCAGGATGTGTGACGTAAGACGTTTTTCTGTCATGCATAACAGCCCATATACAAACCCACCCACCCACCCACATATACACACCCACCCACCCACATATACACTTGCACGCACACACACACACACACACACATACACGCCCTTTAACACAGAGATTGGATTAGATACTCATGGGTGTTGATGGCAGCAAAATAGTGATGATGCAGGGAGGAGTGAGGGGCAGAATAGTGATGGGGTGGACGAGGGTTGGGTGGAATAGTGGTGATGGGAGGAGGGAGGGGTAGAACAATGTTGGGGAAGGAGAAAGGAGCGGTAGAATAGTGATGGGGAGAGGACCCAGTGCAACATACACTTCCCCAGATCTGAGAGGACACAAGTTTTCACCCTGGCAGTAACCTTCCAACATTGCACCTACAAACATGCACACTCACAACTGAAAGCCCAAGAAGACTATTTTATTAGCCTGAAAAGGTTTATGATTACTGAGACTTAAGTAGCTTTGCAGAGCATGTAATTCTTGACCCAAACATTCACACTATTTTTTTCTGCTTTTCAAGGCCCATGGTGAGACTCTTGCTGAAGCCATGGAGGGGATGCAACTTGGCCTGTTGATAGGCTATGAAGGTGACAACCAGGATCCCTTTCCACATGAGGTCTTCAATGTGGCTGTTGTGGTTGAGGGGACTGTTGTGCTTCACAACTTCAAGGATGTGCCATCGAGCTTTGCCATGCTTTTGGGGATCATCTACTGCGTGAACCTTGAGTATCCACGAGCCATGAAGTATCCCTTTGAGTTCCTTCAGAGGGTAGTGATGAAGATCAAACCAGATCAAGCCTCTGCCAGAGTCCACGGCATCCGAAACAAGCTCCTGAGGTATAATTTGTAAACCATGCCCCAACCGAGAATAGGTTTGGAAACAGGAGAGGAGCCCTGATTTTTTTTGTTGGACTTGATACATTTGCTTTTGTTGGAATGAATACATTTAAGGCTGAATATTGTTCAAATAATGGGGTCTAAGTATACTGTATTTAGGTTTCAAATATTTGAAAACAACCAGCTGCAGTCTGAAGTTTTAGTTTGTTTGTGTTTGGGGTTCAGGACAGCTTTTGGTACAAGTCAGCTGGATCTGTGAGATTAATGTTAAAGGATTAGTTCACTTTAAAAAAACTTTTGCTGATAATTTACTCACCCCCATGTGATCCAAGATGTCCATGTCTTTCTTTCTTCTGTCGAAAAGAAATTAAGGTTTTTGATGAAAACATTCCAGGATTTTTCTCCATATAATGTGTTTCAATGTGCACCAAACGTTCCAAGGCCCAAATGAGAGTTTCAGTGCAGCTTCAAAGGGCTTAAAACGACACCAGACGATGAATAAGGGTATTATCTTGCGAAACGATAGGGCATTTCAAAAATAAATTCAAAAGTTTAAGTTTTATAAGCACAAATGCTCTGTTCTGTGATTCGCGTTCTGATGACGTAACGTAATACGCAGGGAATCGCAATAACGTTGAAAAGGTCACGAACGAACGTCACGAACGCGCATCACAGAACAGAGCAAGGCGAGCATTTGTGCTTTTAAAACGTAAACTTTTTTATTTATTTTTTAAATGACCGATCGTTTCGCTAGATAAGACCCTTATTCATCGTCTGGTATCGTTTAAAGCCCTTTGAAGCTGCACTGAAACTGTCATTTGGACCTTGAACCGTTTGGTGCCCATTGAAGTCCATTATATGGAGAAAAATCCTGGAAATGTTTTCATCAAAAACATTAATTTCTTTTTGGCTGAAGAAAGAAAGACATGGACATCTTGGATGACATGGGGGTGAGTAAATTATCAGCAAAAGTTTTTTTTAAAGTTAACTAATCCTTTAAAAGGTTTTTTAAATGTTTAAATTTTAAAACCTGTTCAATATTTCAATGTTGTGTAAGAAAAAAAGCTAATGCTTTTAAAGGAATGTATTTTCTATTGGGTGAATATGAATAGTGTTCAGTACATCTTTGGGTGACCTAATGGGGATATGACAAGCAGAGTGCATATAGAAGGTGAGCTTCTATTTATCTTAGCTTCATGTTACCCACACCCAATTGAAGTTTGTTAACTAAAAAAGTATTGATTACAAGTTTGAGATGATTGCATGATTGAAATGTTTATGTATAGCTTGTATTGGCTTAACATTGGTTTTAATAAAAAAAATGTTTTGTACTCAAATTTGTGTGTTTTTATAATTAATTAAGTTAAAACAAGGCATTATTTTAGATCATGTTAACTTGATACCCAAATTCAAAGACATTACTTAATTGAAATTACTATGTTGAACCCACTAATGGGGATAAGTGAACAGAATGCTCATTAATGAGTTCACTTTATTTTGAACTTGCATAGCAAAGTTGAAACAACAATAGTTGTATAGTCATGTTGACTCGCAGAAGACAATTCACAGCTTAACAAGAATCAAAATAATGAGTTAAAACAATTCATTAATCCATTTTGTTTTTACTTGAAATTTTGAGGCAGCTGCTTAACTTATGATTTTAAGTAGAACCAAGTAGATATTTTTTACAGTGAGCTCGTCTCATCCAAGGTTTTCTGTTATTGATCACAGTCTGTCTTTCAATTACTGTCAGACAAAATTGTATAAACAACTGTGGGAACTCAAGTCTCAGAGAAACAGACTCCAGCCTGTGATAGAGTGTGCAGTGAAAATGAATTCCTTTTACACCTTATCTATTTTCTCTTGATAATCTGGTGCTTATGATAATTGTGTTGAAAGGCTAGTGAATCCATAATATTATTTTGTGTGTGTTCAAAAGTCATGGCTGTATAAGGACAATTATACTAAGTGTTTAGCATGTTAATTTCAACAAACTAAGTTGTTTTGGTGATTTTAACAGAATAACAAAGACAGAATAATTAGAAAATGTTAATTACAGACAATATTACCAAGCCCTAAAGTCTTGCAGGGACACAAATTTTTCTCAAGTAATTTATCGGTTCAATAATTCAGAATTGACTACAGCATTGAGTAATGAGAAAAGAAAAAAAAATTATTACGAGGATTTTTCCATAAAAAGAACCTCCGCATGCAAAAAACTGAACAGACTCTTTTCTTTTCAGAGACTCTAAACACTCTGACACTAAACACAGACAGACAGAGTTTGAATGGAATTGAAAAGTCGTTGATTGATAGAATGAGTCGGATTTGACAATGAAGGTATATTGTGGTATTATATGAAAATATTACAGTCTAGCAAATAGATCTTCTATTTGACATTTCTGATTATTTTAGGCATACCACGCCCGGCAGTGTAGAGAAAACATTGCGGAATGTTGTGGAGTTTTATTGAGGCTGCAACACACATGCAGTTTGAGTGCCACCTGCTGGCCACTCATTGCATTATAAACAAATGGTCAACATTTAACAATAAATATGTTCAAGTTCAAGTTACTTTATTTGTAGGCTACCCGAAGGTAGATTTTGTTTGCAGTAGAGTCCTCATACACACATATGGAAAAACAAAGGGACACATATCACACATCATTCAAACTTAAGACAGTAAAAATTAGGAAATGACAAAAATTAAATTAAAAATAAAAAGTTCTTATCGGTTCATAATAAATTAATACATAGCCTACATAAAAGCAATAATAAAACAAATAAAACACCTGTGCAAAGTATAGCTATGACTTATTCCTCAGTGTAATGGCTGCAGGGACAAAACTGTTTTTGTGTCTTTTTGTTCTACAGGGATTATGAACCTACGCCCAGAGGGTAGAAGCTGAAACTCTGTGTGCAATGGATGGAAACTGTCGTTTAAGATTAAACCAGTTATGCGCTGTAACTGTTTTGTGTAAGGTCTCCACATTGAGATCAGCCTGCTAAATCACTTTATTTGGTTGAGTGAGTTTTTATTTTTCAAAGAGAGGTTCCCAAACCATGCTGTTAGCGCAAACGATAAAACTGGTTCAATAAAAGCGTGTGATAAGAGGGTCATGATGGATTTGTCAATGTGAAAGCGACTCAGTTTCCTCAAACAGAACAGGCGCTGATGCCCTTTTTTACACACAACTTCACAGTTAGCTTCAAATGTCAGTTTTAAATTTAATGTTATGATATTAGTGTAATTACATACATTCATATTAAATAAACGTTATTTTTATGCTTAATAAAATACATTGTTAATACATGTCAAATTTAATTCAAGATGATGAGTTTGCCATATGTCTGTGTGTGGCTGTGCTGTATCTGCTGTGACAGTTATTGCTCCATGATTCTGTTGTGCGTCTCTTTGATGTGTCTGCAGTTCCATCTGTGTTCTGCAGTGTGCACATGGTAGGAATAGCCTATGTAGGAACAGCTGGCTTACAGTGTCCAAGCTATCGCCGCTCTATACCCTCATTCACTATTCCCTACATTGCTCCACTAATACAGTCCACTTAAGGTAAATGAAAGCGACTGAGTGAATTCGGACACTTTAGCAAACTGGCAGCTCCAGTAGTAGCCTGATATTTATCTTGAACTCTGTCATGGAAACTTGCATGTATAAACCTTAATTATTCAATTTTATAATCAAGTAAAAATGGAAACCTGTATGATATTACACTTTTATTTTTTTTTTATTACTTTTATATTGCGGGCACGTCATATGCGGGAATTCATTTGACGCGCTACTCTCATAGTGCATTATGGGTATTCTCTAGCTGTTGAGCATACATCGGTTGTATACTTCTTGTTGCCGTGCATTTTGGGATTGAATGAGTGCACTAGATAAAACGTCTACTATGGTTTCAGACACCACTACAACTGGCTGTCCCCTCAAATAGTGGCAAATATTTTTATTATTAATATTTATCATGGTGAAAAACCACACCACAGAGATTTAAATTCCCTAAATTTTCTCAGGTGAGAAAGTGTTGGTTTGTGTAAATATGTATTCAATATTACAGGTATTTACTATGGTACTTTTTAATGTTTTTACTTTTACCATGGTAACTTTTTAATATCGTAGATAGATGTAAATAATCATACATGCCATGCGTCTACGGCTGCAGACGTAGTCAACTCACTCTCGATTGTTCACGGACCGGCTGTGACTGTTCCCATACGGTAAACGGCTTATGTAGCCTATAGTGACCCATAGAAACAGTGGCTAATAAGGAATCTATACATCTATGGTCACATCATCTTTGTTTCCAGCTGGACCATTAAAGAACGCAACACACATATCTCCTGGAAATCCTGTAGAATTCAACCAATCAGATGACGACTTTGAAACTCCTGAAGTGTTTCCAATTTTGTGTGCCACATTTAGCCAGCAGTCCATGGGCGTCCTGAGGCTGAGACTAGTAAACAGGCCTGATCATTTTGTAGTAGTAGCACAGAAACTGCACACTTCACCTTTAACTTGTCCATCGTATCAACATAATTTCATGCTTACAGGTAAAAGCCACAGTAAATATATTGCAATTGTGCCTGTTGAGGTGACAGGAAAATGTTCTGTTTTGAATTTCTAAAAATCACAGCTTCATCGGAATGGTACGAAACTTGGTGACTTTTATGGCATTTAGAATGTGGACACACAAAAAAAAAAATGTAGGGCATGATTTGAGCAGGCTAGCCACACTTGTGCTCTTCGGTCAAAAATGACCGACCATAGGAAATTAATTGGAAATACAAAACACAAACATTCTCTACAAATCGGCCACGATGCAGAAAAAAAAGTGCTCTGCAATGAAGGGGTGAGTGCAAAACAGAAACACACACACACACACACACACAATTATAAACACAAATGAACTAGGGCTATTACCATACAGCATAATTGAGTCAGACGACTGAAATAAGAGGTTGAATTGAGATCAGATCCAGATGGATTAAGCTGTGATAAAGCATTCCTGTTTATTTTTGTAATTTTTTTTAATGAATTTTAATGTTACGTGTGAAAAAATGCTTTCTCTGTATTCAGGTTTGACTGTAATAATAATGCAAAAACATGTACACTTCACATCAAAATATTTTTTATAATATATAATCCTTGACAAAAAGTATTATTTGAGAATTTCTAAAAAAATACATTCAAATCCACATCTTAAAAGTAAGTAATTTGGTCCAAAAATAACTAGAGAATTGAAAGGACATGTTTTATTTTATTTTCTCTCAACAGATGGCGCTAATCTGATTTTAAAAAATGGATTTACTGTAAAAGGCCTAGTCTCTATATTATTTCTGAAATACTGCATTAATTGGAAAAATATATTACAGTTTTTTCAATGGCAAAAATTAACCATAATTATTGCATAAATATTAATAAGTACCATCAAATCCTCTCAAAAGAAAAAAAACGTATTGAACAAAAATAAATTACATTGGTTTTACTGGGGTGGAGGAAGTTTCATTTTCAGGTGTTCGGTCACTTCTGACCGTGAAGATTGCAAGTGCTACACCCAAATGAGCACCTAGAGGGTTAAGGCCGTTTTACATGCAATAACCGCAAATTTCTAGTTCGACAGGTAGCAGAGCAGAGGCGGCACTGCGTATATAGCATATATATAAGGCTGTAACAAGAGTTCAAATTACTCACGGTTCGGTATGTGCTATGTTCAGGGAAAAATACGGTCAAATGAAAATAAAGAAAATAAAAACAAAATATAGCTGCGAGCAGCGATGACGGGCCCAAGCCGGTGGCACCGCAACCCCGGTGCCTTTAGTTAGGCCCTTTCATCGCTGCTCGCAGCTAAATTTATATATATATATATATATATATATATATATATATATATATATTTTTTTTAAGGGACAAGACAGAATATTACTTGCCTGATCTGATTAGAACAATAATGTCTGTGTGTGTGTGTGTGTGTGTGTGTGTGTGTGTGTGTGAGGCGAGCTTGAACAATGGAGACATAAAAACATACTCTGTCCTTTTGTTCATCAGGACATTATTCAAATTGCAAAGGCCTTATATTTGTGTACACTCGCAATAAAACACAACATTGTGCTTTTGTCAAACTATAAACTCTTGTCAAACTGTAACCTACAACTGTCACCCAACCAAAATCTCTCTCTCACACACACACACACACACACACACACACACACACACACACACACACACACACACACACACACAAACACACACACACACACACACACACACACACACACACACACACACACACACACACACACACACACACACACACACACACACACACACACACACACACACACACACACACACACACACACACACAGTTTAAAAGCAAAAAATATTTATCCAACCTCATTTAAAAACAGTCTGTGGGTGCCATCTTTTGGACATTCATCATATTGCATTGGTTTTAATTTCTTGTCCTCGAACAGAGCCCTAATCTGTTTATTTTTCAGTTACACATTCTACATTGATTAAAAAAGAAAAATCAAATGTGTTTTTATTTTATACAGAAATAAATTATTTATAATTCAGCTGAGAATAAAGTTAGTGTTAGTTCAAATTTTAAGAAAAACAAATATATGATCTGAAATATAGCACATTCATTTTAAATTCATTCAGGTTCAATTACCAAAAATACAATCTTAATTTAATTTAAAGCAAACAATACATTTAAAATACTGTATATGGGTTGTGTGCATATTTTGTAATAGAAAAAAAATATATATCCAAAAAGACAAGGCTTTAAACTTTAAGGGTTAAACTCTTATCACTGTAACAAACACAGTCACACACACAAGTCAAGTCACTTACATTTTAGATGCAATATTGACTTTCTTTTCTGTTTCAGCAGCGAAAATAGTTAAACAAAGATCACAGCAGAACCATCGCGCATCTCAAAGCAATGTGTTTTCTCATTACTGAATGATTCAGCATTTTGAATGAATGAAGAGCTGACTGAAAAGATGATCACGGAATATTTTGTGTAATATATTTATATATAAATACAATAGCCATACCTCATAAAAAAGTTTTATGTACTATGTTGATATCATTTTGGACACAAGAGGGCAGTATAGCCCTATGTATGTTTTTTTTTTGTTTAACCAAATAGCACTAAATAGCCTGTTTTAAACTTTTTCATACTACTTGAATTTATAAAAAATGGAATAAAACGAGTTTAGTTCTAATATTTGTATAATTTTACATAAAAATAAATGGTGTATAATTACATTTTTAGAAGATATGAGACGTTTCCTGATTCTTTTTTTGACATAACCCCTTTGCCATAGCAAAACCGTTTGAGATATTCAATATCCGTTAACAATTTAGTATCTTTTATGTATTTTCATCATGTTGAAAAAGTTTGGTGGGAATAAAATGAACCATTTAAGAGGAGTGAGTAAAAATGTAGAGGCTGGTTTTGCAAAACATCCACATTCAGACCAAAATAGCCAACTTCCTGTTGGGCTGGCTTAAAGTTGTTTGGCCTGATGAGATCTATGTGTACCGAGTTTCATATTATTACATGCAAGTGTGTTTGATTTATGGACCAAATTTTCAGACCAAGTTTATGGACCAAGTTAATTTAATTACTAAACTAATTATATAAAACTATTGTCAATGCACTACAATTAAACTGGTTATATGCATTTTCTTTATTAAAAATATTTAAAAAATACAAGGCTTAAGACATTTATTTTCTTTTTTAATGCAGGCCAAACCACACAGCAGTGAAATGGTTAATCTAGCCCCCCTCCCCCTACACACACACACACACACACACACACACAGACAGGCACAGAGACGTAGGCTCAGATAAAATGACCATATTCAAACCAAAATATCTGACTTTCTGTTAGTCGGAGCTAATGACTGTAAATTAGAAAGTTGTCCGGCTTGATGAGTACAATATGTACTGGGTTTTGTTACTGTAGATAAAAGTAATCCCCCCACTTTTGACAAAAGGTGGCGCTACTGAGCCCTCACCACGCCCGTTTCTGAAACTTTGCACATGTCTACTGGCTAATAAATGTGATGCGTCTGTCGAGTTTCATGCAATTTCAAGTATGCTTAGAGTCTCAAAAGCATCAAAAAACAAGAATATTGAAGTTTGATGCGTTGCCACGGCAACAGTATCTAAGATATCAATAATCTTTTCACAGGTCTACATCTGCCGTGTGTTTACATTATACACATAAAGTTTGAAGCAAATCGGGTAAAAATAAGAGGGTGATTTCAAAGCATTTTGAAAGTGACACACTTCCTGCTGCCAGTTGGTGGCGCTAAAACTTTGACTCACAACAGTCACATCCATGTGATTGGCCTCTTATAACGAACACACTGCTGAAGTTTCACCAAGATCAGTTAATGTATAAAGAAGTTATAACACACTTCCTGTTTCTCTTTTCGCGCCATAATTTCGTTTCCTCGCCACGGCCAAACCGTTCGAGATATCAAAAATCCCCTGGCAATTTTTCATCCTCAGTGTCTTGACTTCACGCTGACCGAGTTTCGTGCCATTTTTCTGAATTCTCTAGGAGTATTTCAAATTCCATTGCATGCGTTTTCCAAACAACCCTAAATAGCCGACTTCCTGTTGGGCTGGGGTAAAAAGTAAGAGCATGAAAGATATATGAACCGATGAGATCTATATGTGTACCGAGTTTCATATTATTACATGCAAACGTGTTTGATTTATGGACCAAGTTTTCGGACCCGTTCCAGGGGGTGCTGTCGAGCCCCCCTGCCACGCCTGGGTACCAGCTTCAGCCCGGCCCTGATGGCCGCGGGTTCTGACCCGTGTGCAAAGTTTCAAGAGTTTTCGAGCACTTTAAGGGCCCCAAAAGTGCCCGAATAGTCGTTAGAAAAAAAAGAAAAAAAAATGTATCCTAAGGAAAACAATAGGGCCTTCGCCCTTTCAGGGCTTGGGCCCTAATAATAAAACTACAAGCAATAGCACAAATAAAATAAACAGTGCTTTTCAGGTTTTTCAGGTATCTAACAATAGTTTTCAGGTACAGAAACTGAATAAAGTAATCAAATGTAAAATAACTTTGCATAATCTTCACTGTATAAATTAAATAAAAATTAAGCTTTTCAGTCAAGAGCAGAGAGTGATTTCCTTCTCCTTTGTTCCTTGAAATATAATTTGCACGAGTGTGTGTGTGCGCGCACAAGAAATGAATTATGTTGTGCATCAGGCATATAAAACAGAAAACAAAGACACATAATCAATGTTTTTGCTTGCAAATGCACATTTTTATATAAAGTAGATAGAAGAGTTGACCAAAGTCATAACACAAACTCACATTCATACACACCCATATAACAGATTGCTTCTTTAAATATATCATAGATACACATTTTTGTTTCATTTTGATCAACAAAATTCACATAACGTGAAACATAAGGAAAAGAGAAATTCATATTTCAGTCTCTTGTTGCTATACAGTTTTTTTTCTTGTTGAAGATTGTTACATCAGCCACAAAAAATGTATGAAACATAATAACACAATTTTGCCTCTTTTATTTGGCTATCTATGACAAGAACAAAGTTGCTGTATAGCCCTCCTTCAAACCTTTACTGTGACAGTCAGTTATCATCACATCCAGTAACCCATACCAATGGAGCCATTTGTTGTAGTAGCATCAATGCATGTACAGTCTTTTTTGCCCTATGTACAGAACTTCACAACATTCAGCTAACATGAGAAGGCTCTTGTCATCGGTAAAACGTGATCTTTGCATTATTAGCACCAGTGTTTTATCAGAATGAGGCCAGACACAAAATATGGGGGATAAATGTGAATGCGTTGTCATCAGAAAATGATCGGAAAAATGTAAATAGTCTTGTGTGTAAATAATCCCATATAGAAACAGAAAAAAACTATTTAACAGACAAAAGACAAATAAAAGGATTTAAAGACTGTTGTCTGTTAGCTTTTGTCTGTCATTGATCTTTAAACTTCAATTGTGCATATTGCTAAACGTAGTGCAATCAGGTCACAGATGACCTGCCATCTAAATTGACTTGATAAGTTTGTGTGTATCCAGGTAACTAATCTTAGTATCTTACATGTCATCATTTGTATATTTAAAAGCTGCTGTACTTTGTTTTATAGAGGCCTCTTGAGACTCTCAAAAATCTATTTAAGCGCCTCTTTGTAAATGTTAATATTACACCTGACCTGTGAACTGCTTTAAAGTCTCCCTCTTTAATCACTGTTGATCATCTTTGACAAAAACTGTGCTTGTCTTCAAGTCACATATTAAGCTTGAATAGTGAGCAAATAATGTATGGAGAAATGCTGATGAGTATGTATCTCTCGTTCACAGGAAGGACAGCACCTCGTTCTCAAGATGATTACTAATTACATCACTTCAAAACGTCTCATCTGCAACATATCTACAGTTAACACTGGTTTGCAATGTCATAACAGACGTAAAATTGCGCAAAAATCAAAGCAGCCTTCTCAAATTTTGTGAGACGGCATAAAAATACAGAAAAGAAAATAACAAAGAAGCTTGTTGAGCAAAATTGACATTTTTGTAAGTTCTTTTAAACTTAAAACTGTGACAACATTATGTATAGTTTATTTTGCACATGACCCTAGCACTATTTTGTTTCGCACCACCTTTTAGAGTTTTTGTCTGATATGTTTTTAAGGGCATTTTGTGTTTTAAAAAAACTGGTTTTGTTTGTTTTTATGCATAATTATTATGAAAATAGTATTCCAGACCTATAATGGACTGAAAGCAATGGCAAGTTTCTAATAATATAAGCAATATTTTCTTTCTTTTTTTTAACAAAATATTTGTAACATTGAATGTCCCCTGCTCAAGTCTTTTCATAATACCTCTACTCTTTTGCTCCTTATAAAATATCCCTTTCCTAATGAGAAGGCTACAAAAGTACTTCTGGCTGACTTTTAGAACTTTTATGGCACATCATTTTTGGAACACTGTCCAAAAGAACATCATACGCAAAAATTGTGACCATCAAATCATAAAACAAAGATATTTTAAAAGTTGTGAGGTTGGTCAAGAAGCATGCATTAACACCCGTATAAGAACATACTTGCTGTTGAAAATACATAAAATATCTACCTCTCTATTTGTTTGTTTCCCATTAGAGATTTCGGTTCTTTTCACGATGTCAATAGGTAGCGCAACATGGAAAACTGTCTCCTTCCCGAGATGAAAGATTCTGTTCTGTTGGAAGCAGTGCAGTCGGTTCTTCGTCACAGATCATTTTAGCTCATATATCATCATATATTTCCTTAATATAGAATGTCATTAACAACAACAACTGATGTACGTTTGTACAGACCACCTCATGAAATGGTCTTTAACCTGCAGCAGTTTAAGACCCAGACCTTCTTGAAGGCCACTAAGATATGCTAAACAATGCATAACATGTTGAAAAAGTGATGCCATGCAAGAGCAGCAGTTCATGGTCCTCATATATCTGTGTAGGATTTATTTGAATGTAAAGTCAAACTAGAGTCTTTGGTTTGTATAATTTTGAAAGTGTTGCAAACTTGGCTCTCGTTTTTAACTAATACTAAGCTGCAGGAATACAGCACAAGCTGAACTTTTCAATGAATGCCGCCGTCTTTGTTGTGAGTCAAGAAGCATTTTTATTGGGACTCATTAAAACTGCTGCTCATGTTTGTGTTTGGATGGAATCACTTGGAAAGGTCAACATGCTGCCCAGTCGGGAATATCCTGCAGTTGATTCACTGACCTCAGAAACGCCACACGACCAAAGAACACATTGTTGGCTGGCAAGGTGTTGTCCTGCATCTAGGTCAGACCTTAAGGGTTTAGAATGGCTGATCCAATCGCATTCATTGCTACAAATAAGCTTCAAAATCTATGCTTTTTAATACTAATAATAACACTAAAGTTTTTGTTCTAAAAAAAACTTCTTTTTTTCTGTGCACAAAACCTTTTTATGCACAGTTTTTTCCTGTTTATGCACAAACGGCTCACTTATCGATCCAGGCCGATAAGTAGCCGGCTGTCCTCCTCCTTTAGAATTTCGTTTTTCAGGTCAGCGAAAACCTGCGTGAAGTAATGGGGGTCAGAGTTAAGCTGGAGCATTTTGCTACTCATGCGGTTGATGATCGCCAGACTGCGATTCCAAAAGGCATCCTTATCCGTCTCCACCAGGAAGGGCTTGAGCGGGTAGGAAATCTCGTTTCCCATGTAGGAGTAGGACAGGTAGAGGCAAGTGAGCAGCTCAGCCTGCAGCTCGCGTTCGCTGGACACCTCGCCCGAAATGACCTCGCGGCAGAGCATATAAAGGAAGACCACGTTAGCTGGGGTGATGAAGCCCTGGTCTTGCCAACCTTGCAGCAGAAGGGACCGGTCCACGCTGCGCAGCCACAGAACAGGGTCGGCGGGAGAGAGGCGCTTCAGTCGGTAGCAGCGTCGGCACAGGAACTCGCCCAAACTTCTCAGGAGCTCACTGGTGGAAGCCTGCACGATCACTCTTTTGGGTGTGCCAGCGTTGGTCGTTTGACCCACCGATCCAGTGATCGAGGTCCTCTTCGCAGTGGAGGCCACATTGGCCGTAGTTTTCGATGTGGGTATGGAGCTCACGGTCGGCTCCTGCGTTAAGCCGGAGAGATTGGCACAGGACTGGGACTTCTTCAGGTTTTGGCTGTTGAGGGTGTCCACGCTCTCTTCATCTTGACTGTCGCCCGACGCCAGCTTCTTAGAGCCTTTCCTCTTGGCTGAAGCCGCCACTATGCGCTTCCACGGCAAGATATTGATAAGCGACTGCCGTTTCAAGCTCTTGTCCTTGGCATTTTTACTGTTTTGCACAGCTGTATAATGGGGTGGTATTTCATCAAACAGGCCTGCCTTTCGGTAGCTCGGGGAGACTGAGAGAACAGTTCCCATTTTGCCTTGATTATTACAGGGTCTTTAGATATGGAATCTGTCCATAAAATAAATAAATAAATATGAATGTTTAGTGATACAATAGTATTTCATCTAAATAAGCAATGATTTTGATTAAACCATTTATCATTGATCACCATTTAAACGCAACATACACATGCACACATGCAAAACATAAGCATTTCTCTCTATATATGCTATATTCTATAATATATATATAGCCTATAGAAAACTAAATTCAAAAATCGTAAAATTGTTTTTTTATTATCGATTTCCCTGTTTTAATGAACTGAACCGCTGGTATCCGATTCACCAGAAGATTCAGCAGAATATGCGAAAGCATCCATCTTAGCTTCAAAATGGAAGGCTAGAATGTAAACACATTCATTCCTAATTCATATCCAATTGCAAGGAAAATCCCTCTCAGTGCGTGTTGTAAATGTGAATATTGAATATTTCTACATTTAAGCTTTAAGTCGTTTATGACCTCATAATTTATCAAGCTATTCAAAATATTTAGTGGGTCACACGAGGAAACGAGAACATAAAGGTCGTAAATCAAGATAGCATCTTTATAATCTGGCTCGTGTGGACAGTACAATTGAGTTTTTCACATTTTGTGAACTATTAAGAGCGAACCCTTTAAAAGCGTTTTTGAAATTAAGTTAATTTGATTCAATATGGATTATAAACATAAATGTTGGTTACCTGCTAATCAATGCGTCTTCCTCGCGGTGATAAACGTAGATATAAAATAAGAAGAATCGGTATAGAAATATCCGTCGATTATCCTTTTTTCTCAGAGTGTCGCACTGTGAAACGTGCTCGTCGTTGTCCAAGGTGCTGAAAAGGGGACGTCAGCGATGAAATAATGCTTCTACGTAAAGCAAATATGCAGGATGTTCAGGATTCTCCGGTTGCTAAGGTTACTTCACAGGATGCACGCCATGCACGTCTTCCCACATAAACCCTCGATGGCAATTCTGTCGTGTCCCTTTCATCACAATAAATATCGGGTCTGTTTCACATCTGCCAGCCTGTGATCTTCTTGTTGAACTGCGCAGGCGGGTAAACAGACTAGGTTTGAATATAACTAGAAAAGCTTAAAAATAAAAGTCCGTGTCAGACTAATCCTTAAGTAAATGCAATGAATTGCGTTCATTGACCGCTATTTATTTATTTTTTAGAGAGAGAAAGGCATTGGCCTCTCTTGGTGATGCTGAATCTCAGATGGGTGGGAACTTGGCAGTGGCTGAGCTCCCTCTAGTTATCTGTCCATGCCGTCCGTCATGTGGGCTCTGAAATCGCTCACCACAACACCAGCATATTTTATAACGATTCCTAAACTTGACCATAAGGTCGTCTACCTTTCATGGTCAAGGAATAGCTATACTTTAACTTCACACGCCCTGTCTTTACATGAAATGCCAGCTGTTGGCAGTCAGATAATCATTACAATCTTTAATCAAGATCCAGAGAGTGAGGAAAGTCTCACACACTGAACGCTCAAGACAGATTAACTTCAATCCTGATGTGCAGTAATGTCGCCGAGGCTTTGTAGTCCTCAGTGGCGCAGGCAGACATGAATGGGCAACCCCACCCCCCTGATCTCTCTCTCTCTCTCTCTCTCTCACACCCACCCACACACTCTCTCAATCTCTCATGCTTATCCACTCATCCTGCTCGGACTTTGTAATAGTTTAAAAAGCAATAGTTTTTTTTTTTTATACCAATCTGAGTGTTTTGCAATTTCACTCTTTTACGTTAATTTAAGCTTATCAAGTCATTGATGAAACAGCACTTCGTATCAAATAAAGATGACACGCAGACAGATACACAAAGTCTACACACCCTTGTTAAAACAGCTGGGTTTTTTTTGTGAAAAGAAAATTAAACAAAGAATCATATCAGAACGTTTGCACCTACAATGCCCCTGAAACCTTAAGTGATAGGCCTATATATCAGCACTTGGACTTAAAACACTTGGAATAACGTATTGCATGTTTGCACACCCCTGAACAAAGCACCCTTAGATTTTATTATCAGCTCTCAAGTCTGTTTGGATAGGAGTCTATCTTGGCACATCTTGACTTGTGAATATTATTCTTTGCAAAAACTTTCCAAATCTGTTACATACATTACAAGGGCATCTCCTGTACACCATCATCAGATTTTATGGGCTCTGGCTTTTCTCTGTATTCTCGTAAATTTGGAAGGAACACCCTGTTCCTGATAATGCCACTGTTGTGCCATATTTCATCACTTGTGGATGACTGTCTTCACGGTGTTCCATAGATATCTAATGGCTTGAATTTTTTTTGTAGGGCCCCTCACCTGAGTGATACCTTTCAACAATAATGAGATGGTACCATCTCATTATTGTTGAAAGGAGCATTGCTCTTTGTGGCCCAAGAACAACCAAGAACATGTCATAAAAACCTTACAAGAACAGCAACAACATTTATTTGGAGTTGTTCGGAGTCATTTCAGGTAAAGGCAGGTGTGTACAGTAGCCTACCTCTATCCATCCATCCATCCATCCATCCATCCATCCTGGTAATAGAGGCATAATGCAAGTACATTCTCCAAAATCAGTTATGCAGCATGCAAGACAGTTTACATGACATGTCAATGGCCAGGACTTGGTGTTAAAGGGATTGTTCACCCCAAAATGAAAATTGTGTCATCATTTACTCACCCTCGTGTTGTTCCAAACCTGTATGAGTGTCTTTCTTCTGTGAAGCCAAAAGAAGATATTTTAAAGAATGTTGGTAACCGGACAGCTGACTGCACCATATTGACTTCTATAGTATTTTTTCCCTATGATGTAGTTCCTTCGTCAACTATCTGGTTACCAACGTTCTTTAATATTTCTTCTTTTGTGAAACTCATACAGGTTTGGAACAACATGAGGGTGAGTAGGCTATATGATGGCAATTTGTAATTTTTGGGTGAACTATCCCTTTAACTCCTCGAGTGAGTCATACACCCTATTGTCTCTGCGAACTCAATCTCCCAGCGTGCCTTAGTGGCGCTTCCGGTAGCGTGTTCAATGATGATTGTTGTGTGAATCAGGCAATTGGTGAATTGGGAAGATGGCGGCTGCGGCGGTAGAGTTTCAGAGAGCACAGTCGCTGCTCAGTACGGATCGGAATGCGTCCATTGACATTTTACATGCTATTGGTAAGTGTCTCCTGTCCCGCCACCTTTTGAACTGCTTGTGTGATTTTAGCTAAAGGAGCTGTGCTTTTAACACACGGATCATGTCCCCAATTGCGATTTGTAGAACTGCAGCTAAATGTGTTAGCCGGTTTCATGCTGCTGACTCACTGTGACAGGCATGAGAAGCCTTTAGCTGAATAAATACACTGTGCTCTTACTAACAGTTAACTTAACAGATGAGCCGCTGCGCTCTTTTAAACTTTTCCCTTACATTTATTTGTATTACTTGTAGCTGTTGTAGTGTTAGAAAAAACAATGTTCAGTGACCTGCCACCCGTGGAAACAGTTAGCCAATCAGCTAACTCAGTTTCAATGAACCCGAATCTCTCTTTAAAAGTCTGTAGGTATTTGCAAAACACGGATAAATATATAACTTATATATATATATATATATATATTTATGTTTAGTAATTGTTTTCGGCGTCCTAATTCTGGTGAATAATGTACAATTAGAGAAATGACTGACGTTTCCTAAATTACGTTTAAATGTACTACCAGAACTTTTATGCCAACTTAATTAGCTTCGCTAACGTTAGTTAGTGACGTTCAATTAGCTGCTTATGACATTTAACTTACCGGTAGGTATGAATTATCATAGTGTGTCAAGAAAAGTCTGAAAAATATTATTTCAACTTATTCATGGCAGATTTGAGTCATTAAAGCATGACTGACGTGTTTTTACGATTACGGTCAGTGGTCACAGACCTTTTCTCCGCTTATCGTTCAGTTATGCTAACGTTATATAATATGACAGCGTCAGTAAGTTTTGTTTGGCATGAAGTTTGATATGTGTGCGTTTGTCACGGATAATTTGATAGCATGCCACGCCACTTTTTGATTATCTGCTGCAGAATGTCATGTTTTTAGTTATTTTAACCTTTATTAAATATCTTAATACATTTGTAAACTATTAACCCAAGCAGCATACAATAGAAAGAGACAAAAATAAATTCATATTTTAAGAATAAAAAGTTAATAAAAGCTAGTTGTAACAAATTAAACTAAGGGGAGTTAATAAAGTAATTTAGAGTGTTTTAAATGATTCCTTTTTCAGCTGCTTAAAGGATTTGATTTTTCAAATCATATTTAAAAGCTACAAAACTTGGCAATTTGTGTAAATAAAACTTGCCTCCCATCAATTTTTTATATTACACACACATTTAGTTTCTTTATGTTTTAATAAGGTTTACATGTTCCTTTGGCATTATCAACAGTTGTTTAAGCCTTAATCTATCTGAGGATCATGATGACCAAGATGAAATTGTCTAGGCTATATATTGTCACCAGAAAGTCTAAGCCAGCCAAGTTTACATAGTTCTTTTAACAGCAATATGATCTACTTCTGTCCACATTCACAGTCAAACGAGACATCCAAGACGATGACGAAGAGGCTGTGCGTGTCAAAGAACAGAGTATTTTGGAGCTGGGCGGACTGCTGGCCAAGACTGGACAAGCTGCTGGTAAAGATCTTTAACTAATGGGTTGTCAGGATAAAAAAAAAATTTCTCATCATCATTGTCTGATAGTCTTGAAGTGCCACTGCTCTACTCTGTCAGCTGTCATTTTCCCCAAAGTTAATAACTGTTGTCCATATATTGTTCCTTTGCAGAATTGGGAGGTCTGCTTAAGTTTGTCAGACCGTTCCTGAACTCCATCAGCAAGGCAAAGGCGGCACGGTTGGTGCGCTCTCTGCTCGATATGTTCTTGGACATGGAGGCAGCTACTGGTCAGGAGGTGGAATTATGTTTGGAGTGCATTGAATGGGCCAAATCAGAGAAGAGGACCTTTCTACGACAGGCCCTGGAGGTGAGCACCTAGTTTTGTAAGTTAGAGACTTGCAATGGTAAACATCACCATTACTGTTGCTTATATGTAGGGTTAGGTTTTGGACAGTATGTTATTGATATTTTTTACCAAGGTAAAGTGAATAGTAGGCTATTCATCTGGTCAACTGGTCATGGATTTGACATGACTGTCCCTAGTTCACAATATGAGGAAGGAATGAGTGAATGTGAGTGTATTCAAACATAATTTATGACAATATTGTGCACTTTTTTGTATTGTGGTATACATAAACTTTCAAAAGTTAGTAGTTTTTGAAAAGCATCTTTTGTATGCTTACCAAGGCTGCATTTATTTAGTAAAATAAGTAATATTGTGAAATATTTTTGCAATTTAAAATAACTTATTTTAATATATTTTGAAATCTTAATTTATTCCTGTGATGTCAAAGCTGAATTTTCGGTATCATTACTCTTTATCATTATCATTAGTCTTCAGTGTCACATGGTCCTTCAGAAATCATTCTAATATGCTTATTTGCTGCTTAAGAAATATTTCTTCTTATTATCAATGTTTAAAACTGTTGTTGTGCTTAATATTTTTGGAAACTCTGTATTCACTCAGTATTCTTTGTTTAAAAGAACATTGGTTATATAAAATATAAATCTTTTGTAACATTATGAATATCTTTACTTTCACTTTTAATCAATGTAATGCTGCCTTGCTGAATGAACAAATTATTTCATTTAATAAAATAAATCCTCCTGATTCCAAAATTTTAAACCGTATCAAAGCGTAATGGAATTGAGTCACCAAAATATTGTTTTTTGCTTCCTGCCTTATAAGCTATCTTTGTGGTTATTAGTATTGATCATAAGCTGGTTCATTGATTTCTTATCAGTGTTGCTTCAATCTTTTAGGCCCGTCTGGTTTCTTTATATCTTGACACCAAACGCTACCAAGAGGCTCTGCAGCTTGGTGAGTCCTTTACAAGATCGTCCCTTGTATTTGAGATTGTCATGTTCTTACTTTTTAAAGGGATAGTTCACCCAAAAATGAAATTTCTGTCATTAGTTACTCACCCTCATGTAATTTCAAAACCCATAGGACCTTTGTTCATCTTCGTAGCACAAATGAAGATATTTTTGATGAAATCCAAAAGCTTTCTGACCCCCCCCCCATAGACTGGAACTTAATTGGTACTTTCAAGGCCCAGAAAGGTAGTAAATACATCGTTAAAATATCATCTGCATCACATACATGCGTCGTGGTGCTCACGTGAACAGCGTCAGATGCGCACAAAAAGTTTTCTTGTCGCTTCATAACATTAAGGTTGAACCACTGTAGTTACAAGGACTATTTTAACGATGTCGTCTTTACTACCTTTCTGGGAATTGAAAGTTGTAGTAACGTTGCAGTCAGAAAGCTCTCGGATTTCATCAAAAATATAATTTGTGTTCTGAAGATGAACGAAGGTCTTACGGGTTTGGAGCGGCATGAAAGTGAGTAATTAATGACAGAATTAAACATTTTCGGTGAACTAACCCTTTAAGCTTGGGAGATATATTTGGGGTCTATAGCCACTGTCCTTTTCTTTCTTGTTAATCAGGCTCTCAACTCCTGCAAGAGCTGAAGAAGATGGATGATAAAGCTCTACTGGTGGAGCTCCAGCTGCTGGAGAGCAAGACGTATCATGCATTAAGCAACTTGCCCAAGGCCAGAGCAGCTCTCACCTCTGCCAGGACCACGGCAAACGCCATCTACTGCCCCCCAAAGCTGCAGGCTGCTCTAGATATGCAGTCAGGTATGTTTCCACAACCCTTCTACAAAGACCTTCTGTATCACGCCAGATCCTAACCAGACATGACGGCTAATTTGTCTGTCCACACTGAATGATCTGATCGTAGCCAGTCAGAACATATTTGTTTGTACTGTAACATGACTTCCCAGAGTGAGACATTCACATGCATTGATAGAAACAGTTTCCATGTCCTCAGTCTCAAAAGTATTAACAGCCAGACTTGATTCTACATTAGCAGTACTGGGCCTTTTTCCTGCAAATGCTTATTGAATGCTGATGTGCGTTACTTATCCTAAACAAATGGAGGAAAAACAGATCATGATTTACCAGATGATTAGTTATTGAAGGAATTTTGGATCTAGTATTGGAGATTTGAGTCACTTAAGTTATTGTACTGAATGCATCACATCCTTTTTTTTTCCCTTGCAGGCATTATTCATGCTGCTGAGGAGAAGGACTGGAAAACGGCGTATTCATACTTTTATGAGGCTTTTGAAGGCTACGATTCTATTGACAGTCCCCGTGCCATCACTGCACTCAAGTACATGCTCCTCTGCAAGATCATGCTGAACTTGTGAGTCCTGGCTTTTTCTAGTGTCTCTCACTTTTCCTTTTCATTAAACTTAGATATTGAACATGTTAAACCTGTATGTCTTTATCTTTGCAGGCCAGAGGATGTGCAGGCCCTGATCAGTGGAAAACTTGCCCTCAGATATGCTGGCAGACAGGTAGATGTCTGAGCTGAAGGGTCAATCTCATGGTGTAGTTTTTCCATGACTTCTGCAAGAATATTGTCAGCAGCTAAGATCACATCATAATGTTATACATTATCGTATCGTGTTACACGGTTATGCATTTTTACTATAATTACTATAACTATGTTAAAGTATTGTTAACTAAAGGTGTGCCATAATGAGTTTCATACTAGTTTGAGGTCAAAATCTTGTACTTTACCACACTAACAGATCAGGCACTTCTTGCCCGTACCTTAATTTAAATGCTTATTTTAAAGTAAATGTTAAATTGTAGTCATTAACTGAACTTAATTGTTTTAGTGTAACCCCCACTTACACTACCATTAAAAAGTTTAGGGTCAGTAAGCTTTTGTTTTTGAAAGCAATTAATACTTTAATTCAGCGAGGGTGCATTTAATTAATCAAAAGTGGCAGAGAAATCATTTGTAATGTTACAAAAGGTTTCTTTTTCAAATAAATGCTGTTCTTGTGAACTTCTATTCATCAAAGAATCCTGAAAAAATTAATCATGGTTCCACAAAAATATTAAGCAGCACAACTGTTTTCAACATTAATAATAAGAAATGTTTGTTGAGTAGCATAGTAATGATGCTGAAAATTCAGCTTTAACATCATGGGAATAAAACCAATTTTAAAATATTAAATAGAAATGTTATTTTAAATTGTAATAATCTCACAATATCTTAGTTTTTACTGTATTTTTGATCAATTCAATGAGCATAAGAGACTTTTGTCAAAAGCATTTTTAAAAGTCTTTCCGACCCCAAACCTATGAAACCCAAGTAAATTTTAAATTGTGGATTAAATCTCAGTCTGTGGTGGAAAATGTTTCTGAGAGAGCTATAATGAGTCACCTAGTTCTTAAGCCAACATTAAAATACTATCCCAGATTGCAGCACGCATTTCATAGTTTTCACCACTTCCATTTTTATGAGTGTATAGTGCCCTCTAAAATGCACTGACACCTGACCCTGTGTGCTGCTTGACAAAGTGATGATTTTCTGTTGTGTCATTGGAGGATTATGTGGATTAACTCGTCCTGTCTCTCTCTTTTTTTAGACAGATGCACTTAAATGTGTGGCCCAAGCCAGCAAGAACAGGTCACTTGCAGACTTTGAGAAGGTGGGTCAGATTCTTTGGCTTTAAATGTTACTAATGTTGCGCCCTCAAAGGAACTCATGTAGGGCAGGCTAACACGAGTTCTTTGTTGACTCTTGAGTTTTTATTAAAATGATCCAATTTGTATTATGGATTTTTCAAACTAATCTGGATACTCGCTTGTTCAAATTAAACTCTACAGTGAATGAAATGTAAATGAAAAAACAGAAATGACAAGAAATAAAGTCTACTAATTATCAATAAAATAATAAACACACATATCGTCGTTGCCCGATGAAACTCACGTATGTCCAAAACGGTTACTTTTCAGGAAGTGAAAAAAACACGTAATTTCAAAAGCAGTTGAACGTAGCGTTGTCATACTTGGTACGACAACTTTAAATGTAACCATATTCTTGCCAGTGTAATGATATAATCTAGCCTGACTTCGTCATACTCATATTCTTGTCAGAATGTGAGTCTGACACTGCTTCATAGGGCTTTGATTATAAGGCGTGTCTTAACCGAACCAGGAAAAAAAAAAACTCTGCACTCAATTGGATAGACCTACAACCAATGAGAGCAACGCAGTAAGTCAACTACTTTGCATAGCACAGTTGTCAACTACAGAACTCAAATGCACGCACGCTGGAAGAAGTAAAATAACGAGTGTTGCTTCTTTTACTTGGCCCTCTATGAGTGCGACCAAAGGAGAAACCACAACGACCACAGGGTTTTCATTGCGTCCCATATCTTAGTTACCATCGGAGCCAGCTGATAAATTAAACTTTTGCCGAATCCCATAGGAAGGACGGCAAACACATCTTTCCGATCGACAAATGCCTTGATTGCAGTTCTATGTTCGTCTTTTAAAATGAATGCGCTGTCGATTTCTTTTACAACGGACGCGATAGCGGAATCTCTACATCTCAGTTCTCCAGCGGCAGTCATCTGTGAGGGAAACCAGTTCAACCCAAGCGCTCTTTGATAACGTGAGGATTACGTCCCTGCAGATCATCTGTCCATCATCGTATAAAGCCCGCCCTGGCAATTTGACTGGCCCGACGATTTCTGAACCGATCATAATTACTCCTCAATGGAGCGAGTCCAGACCGAACTTCCCGATCAAAAAATGTTGTGGGCGGGGTTCGGGCTGGCATCCAGGCTAGATATAATCCACATTTGACCAAAATCGAGTTTAAATGGACATAAGTGCATATTTTACAGTAACGGTGGTCGATACGCGTTTTTACGATCATTAATTAGAATGACCCAGTCGTGTTTCATATTGACAGATGAATAGGCTACGCTCAGTTTATTAAATAGCCTACGTCTCAGTTTATTAATACGCTCAGTTTATTATATGTCTCTTGCAAACTATGAAGGGACAATGAATCAATACACTGACATGGCAATGATAGACTGATACTATGAGGGGGAAGCACAGGCGAAGCACTGCTACTTGGGCGCAGAGATAGGCTATCAAGCAACACCTGAAATAAAGCTTGCAAATTTGTTGATGAAAACATTGATTGAAATGAAGATACAATTTATACAAAACGAAATTTTCAAGCAAAAATAATATTCGAAGATCGCTGGGTATTATTTGATTATTAGCATGTGAGCAAAGCGGAGTGGTGTGACGCTTAAAAAACTTAAACATACGTTTCATGTTTATGTTTAAATAATATAATGTTATTTTTTTTTTATTTCATCTATGTTGATTATATGAACAGAACCGCATGAGATGAGTAAGATAGGATCATAAGATGACCAATAGGCCTATATCGGAAAACATTTGGAATGGGTCAGATTTTGATCTAAGTTTTGTTTTGTAGAAAGCCTTTCTTTAATTTTTATTTCGTTTTGTATAAATTGTATCTTCATTTTAATCAATGTTTCATCAACAAATTTGCCTGGATTAATAAAAAAGAAGCACTTCATATGAAGTGTGCATTTCTCTCTATAGGCGCGTTCACTACTGCGAAGATGGCGAGTCTGCATCCTCAACTTTATCAACAATTCAAATGATTCATGCATAATCATTACCTTCGCCGGTTCTTTGTGGCAAGCTTTATTTCAGGTGTTGCGTGATATCTCTGCGCCCAAGTAGCAGTGCTTCGAAACTTCACGAGACCGGCGAGATGCATCCACAGGGTGGGAGATACGCGGCGTGATTGACAGCTTTGACACCAAATGGATATACGTGAAAATCAGATGACATGATTTCACAACTTTTCATTGGTCATTTAGATAATGTGAAGCATGCTGTATACGGAAATGAACCTAGACATTCTATCCGTCGAAAAATCTCAAAATCGGCAAAATGGACATACGCGGTTTTCATCGGACAGCGACGATATACTGATTGACAGCAAGTCACTGTAAAGTTTACAGTTCAAGGACAATGTTCAATGTTGTGAACAAATCAAAACAAGTAGCCGGCACATAAACAAATAAATAATGTAAATACCAGAGTCAATGTTGGAGGCCTGAAATGAAGCTTGTGATGGTTTCAGCCTAAAACAATTAGCTGCTTCACTCCTAAGTGCAAAAAATTAAAGAAATAGGCTCACTGCGTGTGTTTTATGCAGTAGCACAATCCCCACGATCTCAGTCCCGTTCCAGCCTCTCCAATAACGGATCACTCTCCCGTGATGTTTCCCTCTTTGCCGGAGGAAGTTTGAGTGTTCCGGTAACTCAAACAACTATCCGGATCCTCTCGAAATGACACGCATCGCCAGCATTCGGCAGCTAGTCTCATCACTCACTGAATCGAACTCTTAGCCGAAGTTATATTCAGCACTGTAACACTTGATCCTGATGGTTTGCTAGGGTTAGTCAGCCTAACCTATTGGACAATGTTAGTTCCAGGTTCTAACTCTGGATTGGCCACAATAACGCAGGTGAGGAGGATAAACATGTCCAAATAAATTGAATACAACTTGGTTGTTAGATAGCAATAACAATTTACATGTTCCCTTTTACAGAACTGGGAAGAAATATAAAAACAAAGAAAGTTAACAAGGCAGCATCTTAGTCTAAATTATAATTATACTTCTTTTCACCCCAGGTTACACTACATTCTCAGAGTAACTGCAGTTTTTACATTTAATGTCCTTCTCTTTGATCTGCATTCAGGCTTTAACAGAATACAAAGCTGAGCTGCGGGATGACCCCATCATCAGCACCCACCTGGCCAAACTCTATGACAATCTGCTGGAACAAAACCTCATAAGGGTCATCGAGCCCTTCTCCAGAGTGCAGGTAATGCCCTGCTATACCACAGGGAGCACTGATATATGCTTAAAACAGTTAAGTTGGTCACTTACATTTTTCTCTTATGCCAACAGATTGAACATATTTCTGAGCTAATAAAACTCTCCAAGGTAAAGTCTTTTTACTCTCTAATTTGCAAATAACACTTCTAAACCTCAAATGTATAGATTTAAATGACAAACAAATTAAAATTTTAATCACTGTTGCTTTTGCTGCCATGCTTGCCACGGCAGCAAAGATACTTTGTTTCAAGTATCCGTTCTCAAATTTTAATACCGCTCTTCCATTATCTCATCAGGGGGATGTTGAAAGGAAACTGTCACAGATGATTTTAGACCAGAAATTCCACGGTATGATGCCATCATCCTTGTCTTTTACTTGATAAGTCTTAGGTTAAAACTTAGGACTGGTTATCAATGCATTTACAGATTTTATTATGATTGATTTTGATTCGTATGTGTTTTTCAGTTAGAAATGTCCATTTTGCTTACAAATGATACTACTTCTGTAAATTATACACTGTAAAACCTCATTTCATTAAAGGAAATCGATGCCTTACATTTTTTAAATTATAAATATTGTTTTATTGGATTGCTTTCATTTGAGTTTGCTAAAAATATGATATTTCTAAATATAAAATTAAACTGCTTAAATACCTTGTATAGCTGAAAGTTTCCTGAATTAAAATGATAAATATCAAATTAACGCAAATCTCTTGCGGTAACACTTTAGTCTCAATGATTCATTTAGTAAATTTTACTCTTTTACTGAGTCCATAGCAGTGTTTTAGACTGACCAGAAAATCAGTCATTCCTCAAACTATTCATTAAAAGAACTGGCTCAAGAGTCATTAACTTCAGGAATTGGGCTTCACTGGTCGGTCGCACCATTTTTGATCTATATTTTTACTTAGTACTAGACAAACAGACATATATTATGTTGTGTATATACTATAAATCAGTTTTTGTGCTCCCTCCAAATATTTTCACTTTATGACGATGCTTATCAAAAACTCTCATTCTCACGGCATATAGGAATCCTTGACCAAGGGGAAGGTGTCTTGATTGTATTTGACGAACCTCCCGTAGACAAAACATATGAAGCTGCCCTTGAAACAATTCAGAACATGAGTAAAGTAGTGGACTCGCTCTACAACAAAGCCAAGAAGTTGACATAGGCAAGTCCATTTTCTTTGTTGTGCATAATAATGTTGAATTGAAAAATGACTTGTCTCTGCTGATCTCAGCTTTGTCTTTTGTGCAGGTTGAGCATTGGACCCTGCAGCTGAGAGCATGGCCAGTGTGGTGGACTCTGGGGGAAGGGGAGGGAGATGTACAGATAAAAAAAAAAAACACCCCCCAAAAAACAGACTGACTCCTGCTGTTGTCCTCTCTGGCTTTCACTTGGACATTTTTTACCACCTTACAGACAAGGACAAACTACTTCTATTACTATGGGATCACAATTTTTTATTTTCACTTTATTTTTTGCTGGTAATGCATTTCTTTGTATCTTGGCTGTGCCTAATGGGCCATCAGGGAATCTTAAAAAATAATAATAAAAACTCACCTGCATTCTAACTTTATTTGAAATGTATATACATAGATCTAGCAAAGCTGATATGAGAATGATTCAGTTCCTTTGCCAATCTGGGGCCATTGTGTTTTGCTGTTGACAAGATTCCCTGCATTACTAATCGAACGGTTTTAGCCCTAACCCCGGTCTCCTAAAGAAGCCTCTGGCTTCGCTCCAGGCCTACCTCTCGTACAGACAGCATACTTGGACTTTTTATGTTGGGCGGAAAATTTCTGATAAGATGCTGTCAACAGGACGGGGGCATGAGCTGTTGTCTTTACCTGGCCTGTGCATTCCTGCCCTTCCTCCTCCTCCTCCTTTGTACATATCGTTGCCAAGCGCCTCTGTCTGGCCTGTCATGCTGTTCCCCTTTTTTATAACGCTAAAAAACATAATAAAGTCACCAAGAGAACATGAC
Organism: Rhinichthys klamathensis goyatoka; assembly: GCF_029890125.1. Lineage (NCBI taxonomy): Eukaryota > Metazoa > Chordata > Actinopteri > Cypriniformes > Leuciscidae > Rhinichthys > Rhinichthys klamathensis. The sequence continues at coordinate 49,949 of NW_026607060.1, read as the reverse complement.
TCTGAGTGCTTCTGTACCAGATCCTAGGATACAGAGAACATCAGATTAGCATGGTTTGAGAATTTTACTTGCAATTTTCATTTGAATGAGTTAGGATTTTTTTTTTTTTTGCTTTGTTTTTGGTGCTCTATTAAAGTGGTTTTACTTTTTCCTTTCATAGCTTAAAGGGTTAGTTCATCCAAAAATGAAGATTCTGTCATTTACTCACCCCCATGATGTTCCAAACCTGTATGAGTTTCTTTCTTCTGTTGAACACAGAAGAAGATATTTTGAAGAATGTTGGTAACCAAACAGCTGTGGGGAGGCATCGACTTCATAGTATGGAAAAAAAATACTATGGAAGTCAATAGTGCCCCACAACTTACAAATATTCTTCAAAATATCTTTCATGTTACACATAACAAAGAAATTCATACATGTTTGGAACAATGACTAAAATATTTGTTTGTTCTTGATTATGGAATTCTGTAATACCCTTTCACTACCAGCTCAACACAACCAATAGTTTTGAGTTTGGGCTGAATATTTTATAAATCACCAGTTCATAAAACCTAAATGATTTGAATTGAATCAGTTTATTTTCAGACATGTCCCATTCACAATGAACGGAGAAATCGATTGAATTGATTTAGTATGAGCATAGTTTTGATTAATAGGGCAATTAATTACTTGATTTACATTTTATTAGCAAATATTAATAAAAAGCCTTTTTGGTTTTTGGCATTAAAAAACGTGTTCACCTTTGAAATATAAATGAATTTAAGTATTTGTATGCAAGTAATTCAGATTCGGAGTTTAATAATAAAATAGAATTTGGATTCTAGATTTGTTTTTATGATCTGAATCATGGCTGCAACAAACTAAACACGCATGCAATGACAATAAAGGCACCTATCTGATAACAGTAAAAAACTGCAATATATTTATTGGAATGTAAATGTTATTGCTTTACTGGAACATTTTAAAGAACGCAATTTGCCACACCAGGATGTCATCGACTACGCGATGGCGTAAAGAACCATTGAGCCAACCGTTTTTTAAATGAACTATTCAAAAGATCCGATTCACAGAAATGAGTCAGAATATGGCTAGAAATCCATGCGCATGCGCAGCTCCCGCCTGTGTCGCTGTCCGCTACTGAAGTGCTGCTCTAGTACTGCTGTGTGAAGCTCTCCCGAGCACCATCACCAACGCAAACATGACGACCCGGGTAAGATATGCTTCCGTTTAAATTATTCAACGAATAAGCGTAATTTTATTAGGAATTAGCACTGAGTTTAAATTTAACACAGTATTTCACCACAATCTGTCTCGAGAACAGCATAGCGTCCCTTTAAAAAAAACAAAAACATATCCAGTTGATGCCATCTACTGACATCTTTCCTCGATGTAACCTGCAATACAGTATCAGGTGGCGAAACGGTCATTTCTGACCACGATTGCAGCGATATTGCTGGTGTTTGGTTTACTTTGTTATTCATAGCATGCTAACAGTGGCTACGCACAAGGATATACGGGAAGCTACGCACAATAATAATAAACTCGCACGAGTACTACTCGAATCTCGGCGGTGGAACGAGACTATTCATTTTCTAGCATTTGCATGCGTCGTGAAATAGAGGTGATTGGTTGTTTCTAGCCTGAGCCCATCGGTAAACAGGCAAAAGCTTAAAATAGAACCGAATGGTTGTCCAATGCTATAGCCTATCGATAAGGTACAATGAACCAGCAGGCCCCTGTTTCATTATTAATTATTTAATATCGTTGATACAGATGCATGTTTACAGTAGAATGTAACGTATTTTCTGCTGCAGAACGGTGTCATGAAGAGTGAAATGACACGAATGTGCTCGTTCAGCGGATTTAACCTTGACATGGCTCGGGTAATGCTCACATAAGCTCATCACACCACAGTGTTTCTGCTTTAAGAGCTCGAGATGTATAACCTTGAGCAAGCATATCCCGTCCAAAATGATGCATTCGCTTCAAAATGTCCACAGAAACGCATTGCTCCCTCAATACGAATATGTTTTGTGCGCAAAGCTACAGCACTCTCTCTCCTTACTGCAGGATGGAGCGCTTTAGGTGGCAACGGGTGCTTTGCTTGTCATTGTGACCAAAAAGAAAAGGGGATAAACTGATACTTCAATGTCTCATTTGGGCACGTGTTTAATTTTCTATTAAGCATTTAATGCTTCTACACCCCATATACCTATTATGATTTATTAATATCCCTTTAGTATTTGGCTCGATTGATTGTAACCATAATTAAAATCCTCCACAATATTGCAAGCATTTTAAGATTATGATATTCATGCAATCTCCTATCAAAATATAAAACTACCATATATTGAGAAAGGTGAGAGTGAAAAAACCTGCCAGTGAAAAAGCAGGTGAATCTGATGTTCAGGAATTTGTGAATGCCTGTCGCACACCCACTATCAGCTGTAAGAAAAGCTGAACAAAGATGAGTCAGACAGAGTCAATTGTTTATTAAGAAGCCCATCATGTTCCCTGGTGTGGTTCTACTCAAGGTAGAGTAAATCAAGATGAGAATGGGAAGAACGAATACTGGAACATAATCTGTTATTCAGATTGTTTTAGCTGAGTTATCATTGTCAGCAGAATGACTTATTCATTCACATGACTTTTGATTATGATGAGATATTTCTTGTAAGCTGCAATGATCAAACCAGACCAATCCAGACAAACGCTGTGTGGGCATCCGTCACCCACAGAGTTCAGCTCAGTGTTAAATTACTTAATACTTTTACTGCCTTCTTGGAGAGTATGTGAATGATATACAGTCTGGTTGTGTCTGTCATAATGCTGTTTAGATATTTGTGAGGTACAGTGGTCTCTGCTCAATATCTGTTGAAGCTTCTTGCTTCTGCTTGTACCACATACATCATCTCTATTGAATCAAAAAAGACTATAAGATAAATCTTTTCATATTAGTGTATAGGCTTCTGTGTGCAACAAAAAGTGGCATGAGCTCTGAAATAGCTGCCAAGCTCTAAAGTTTATTAAAATCGAATGAATAATTTACATTATCGAGAAATCCGCATCAGTCGTAGCTCTAGTTAAAGGCCATGGCAATCATTTTTATCATTGTGCATGACACACAGCTGATTAAGCAACTTCCTATGTGGCATCTTATCATCTACAAATTTAAAACAGCATTGTGTCATTGATTTCTTTTATCAAAGCAAGATTTTGCAGACCATGATTGCTTCTTACTTCAATAACTCACATTTTGAAATCTTCATCATGCAATTATTTCTCATCAAGCAGTGAAATGCATGCCACTTGAGCCACAACACTCATCAGAAGAGATCTTATGTTCTCTCTCTGCCCAGGAAATTATTTTAACCAAGATCTCCCTCTGGGGTGATTAAAAGCAAATGAGAGAAGAAGAAGAAAAAAAAAAGACATTCTTGAAATGTTTTAGGAATTGCAAGTCATGATGTAGCAGTCATATAAAAATTACGACATGCTCATTTAATACTTGTTTTTATTCACCTTTCTTAATATTTTTTATGCATTTTATTATTATTATTTTTTTTTTAACCCGTCTCTGGAGTCTTTTCAGAATGACTTTAAGTTAGCCTTCTGCTATCGACCAATCAGGAAGCTTGATTATCTGCATCCTTTTCATGACAGGGAGTATTTTGAGGAAAGGTTTTCTTTGTTATATTTGTCCTATTAATTTTCATGTTGTGCACGATATATGATATAAGGATCATCCTCCGTTAAGTGTGATACATCAGGGACACAATCCATAAACTGAAAGTAATACAATTCACCCTTGCGTCCCAGTGTAATCCAGTAGTCTAGCCATCTGTGACAGCCAGAAATTTCTGAATTGGTTGAACCTTTGTTTGTCTGTTGATCTTAATCTGTGATCTGTGCCACTTATGAATTGGGCACGTGAACTAATAGGCCTAATGCTTAATCATACCCTCAGGGTGGATAAAGTCATTAGCTGGTTATGGGGCTGTTGGATTCAGCCATGTGGCAGGACGTCCTCTGTGCAGTCAGGAGTTTTTTCTCAACTGTATTGATCAGGCTTCTCCTCATTTCTGATTGAATATCTCTCAAGAGGCCCAACCTCATTAAACATGGAGAGTAGGGCTGCTTGAAATAAATTCTTACTCCGGTCACTCACTGACAAATGAAATGGCACGCAGCATTTTATTTAGTAAATAATTACACTGCAGCGTCTTTGTCTCAAATCTTGTTGAGATTTTGGGGATGGAAAATAGTTTATTTTTGTAATGAATCCACTGGAGGCAAGTTGAACTGAACCCATGCCCAGATTTGTTTAACAAAACTTTTTCGACACAAATGCAAAATAAACAAAGACTTAAACATGGACAAAGCTAGACACCCGACAATAGGAACATGAGGGCTGTATTATATACACAAAGAGTAATGACTTAACAAGACACACCTGATAGCACAATAGAATAATTAACCAATAGAATAGAATAGAACAATGAACCAATGACAAAACAGAACAGAGAACCACATGACTAGAACAAGCAATGAAAACAACACATGAAGCACATGACACAATCACATGAGGAGCAAGGAAAACTCATGACATGACCAGGAAACATGACTAAGAGAAATTCAAAAAGAAAGACAAGAAAACATGACCAAAACCAAATAACAGCAAGGACATGTTTCCTCTTCTGTTCTGTACATATTAATATGTATTTAAATATTTATGTTTTAGAAAGAATGCTCACCAAGGCTGTATTTATTTGATAAAAAATACAGTGAAATCTGTAATATTGTGAAACATTTTTACAATTTAAACTGTTTTTATTTTTAAAGCTGAATTTTCAGTATCATTACTCTTTATCATTATCATTAGTCTTCAGTGTCACATGATCCTTCAGAAATCATTCTAATATGCTTATTTGCTGCTTAAGAAATATTTCTTATTATTATCAATGTTTAAAACTGTTGTGCTTCTTAATATTTTTGGAAAATCTGTATTCACTCAGTATTCTTTGTTTAAAAGAAATTTATTTATTGAAGAACAACAGAATTTTCAGCATCATTACTCCAGTCTTCAGTGTCACATGATCATTCAGAAATCATTCTAATATGCTGATTTGCTCAAGAAACTTATTATCAATGTTGAAATCATTTGTGCTTCAATAGTTTGCATTCATCATGCATTCATACATTCTTATGTACTGCATATATAAGATTTAGTCTCTCAACTATCATGATGGCTTATATAAGTGTGTTCACATATGATATTCGTCAGCATGTGCAGTAAATTATGTTTTATTAACAAAGTTCGGGAGGAGCACGTTCAGTTAATTAACACGGGTGGAGAGCACTCAACAATCAATGATAAGAGGTATATAGACTCAGCAGTCTCACCTCAATCCATTAACAGTTTAGCAGTACCCCTCCACCACCCCTTCTCCACACTTCTAGTCCTGACTACTTACATGGGGGGAGTACTCTGGGTTCGGGCCGAACTCTGAGCTCGGAGCCCTCCCCCGGACAGCACGCCAAATACGCATTAAACTTTACCCCCTCTAATTGTATGTAAGTGTGAACTCGTGAAACCCTATTATACTATGGGGCTGTTGAATGCTTGAATCCTATTGCTTGATGAACGTTCTGTTGTCAGTGCTGTTCTGACAATTTTGTCAGTAAAATAGTTGAACAACTTAAAAGGTACACGATTTTCTCACTAGCGAGGTAATAACGGCATTGTTCTTGGAGAAAATAAACTTAGTTTGGCTATTATTAGAGCCAATGCTGCCGAAAACTGTTGAGAGACGCACAGACTCAGGTAATTCACACACGCTAATCTCTCTCTCTCTCTCTCTCTCTCTCTCTCTCTCTCTCTCTCTCTCTCTCTCTCTCTCTCTCTCTCTCTCTCTCTCTCTCTCTCTCTCTCTCTCTCTCTCTCTCTCTAATAACTGAATTAATAACTGTATTAGTCTGTTATCAGTGGTTTGAGTCTCTGTTAATAGCTATAAAATGGCATTTTAGAATTAACAATGGAGGCCTTGGGATGAGAAGAAATTAGTCCTACACACAAGACCGTTCTAAGGGGGGGGGGGGGGGGGAAAAAACAGACAAATGTCTTGAAATACATGATCTGAATAATGTTTTGAGGTGTGGTAACCGTAGTAGAAGTGCAATAATTGACTCGGGGCCGTTGAATTATTAAAAAATTATGCATTATTTTTCTAAGGAAATTGAACGGCCCTTCGTCAGTTATTCCTTACTTAATCAAACTCTTCACCTTTAAAATTACTGGAAAATGTACATATGCATTTCCCTACCATATCAGGGTTAGGATTGCCTGTGATTTGCCTTAGCTGATCCTTCAACCACACACGCAGTTGATCCTGATTCTGCTCTGCATGCTGCCTCATGCTGCACACTATTGTTTCTCGACCACATGCAGTCTTCGGCTCAATGTGGTACTGGCTGTCACAACTGTTTGTCTTATGTCCTTTTGCTCTCCCTCTTGCTTGCGTGCATTCATTGGCCCCCAAGGTTGTAATATTTTTCAAGGTATGTATGCTTTCCGAATGCTCTCTGCCTCCGCTTGTCTCGCTTGCCATATTGAGCTGTTCGCTTCACTTATACTAGCTTTCTGCTCAGCCTTAGTGTCCTGAGAGCTGACAAGCTCTAACCCCTGTTGCTATGTCCCTTCTTGGTAGCAACGGCTGGAGGGATCGTTACAACGGTACAATATCTAAACTGCGTCACAATGCCATCGGCATAAACAGATAACAACTCAAGATCATCTGCCTGTGTTCTCACTCTCAGGACAAATAAAGGTTCATTTGAGGTTGAACACTAAAGGGCCAACTATAATGACTGAATGTTGTGAGGGCCTGTGGTGGATTTATTGTGCATGCTGGCAGGAAGCCATGGATTATTGCTTTTTTTTTATTTAAGTACTAAAGTAGGTCTAATTGCCGAACTGCTCTTCGTTAACCAAATTATGTCAGCCTGTTGAGTTAACAACACCCAGATTTTGAATCAGATACAAATCCTCAAAAAGCCATTTAGTGTCCCTTTAGTTCTGCCTTCTGGCCTCATGTCTGGAATACTACTATACAGCCATGATCAGGGAAAAAAAAGACAATTCTTATTTTTATGGAATATTGCAGTGTTTATTATAAATTATTTATCTGTGCATTTGATTTTTTTAATCTTTAAAGGGTTAGTTCACCCAAAAATGAAAATTATGTCATTAATGACTCACCCTCATGTCGTTCCAAGCCCGTAAGACCTCCGTTCATCTTCGGAACACAGTTTAAGATATTTTAGATTTAGTCCGAGAGTTTTCTGTCCCATTGAAAACACGGTATACTGTCCTTGTCCAGAAAGGAAATAAATACATCGTCCAAGTAGTCCATGTGGCATCAGTGGGTTAGTTAGAATGTTTTGAAGCATCGAAAATACATTTTGGTCCAAAAATAACAAAAAAACTACGACTTTATTCAGCATTGTATTCTCTTCCGGTTCTGTTGTCAAGCCGCTTCAGTGACGCTGATGACGTGTTATCTGGTGCACACGAGCTTCGTTCACAGTCTGAGGGAGACGCACGCTGTAAACAAAACAATCTTCACAAACAGGTCTAAGGATTTCGATACAGAGAAAGACTTGCATTTTTTTTTGCCCAGCCATATTTATTTGAACACGAATACACGGACGCACCAGATAACACGTCAGCAGCGTCTTGCGTCATCAGCGTCACTGCGGACTTGTGAACGCGGATTGACAACAGAACTGGAAGAGAATACAATGCTGAATAAAGTAAAGTTTTTGTTATTTTTGGACCAAAATGTATTTCCAATGCTTCAAAACATTGTAACTAACCCACTGATGTCACATGGACTACTTTGATGATGTCTTTATTTCCTTTCTGGACAAGGACAGTATACCGTACATACATTTTCAATGGAGGGACCGAAAACTCTCGGACTAAATCTAAAATATCTTAAACTTTGTTCCGAAGATGAACGGAGGTCTTACGGGCTTGGAACGACATGAGGGTGAGTCATTAATGGCATAATTTTCATTTTTGGATGAACTAACCCTTTAATCAAAAACATCAACTTCCCCTCCTTCTTACTACGTCATCTGTTCTCTACTCTGATGATGTATTCAACCGGAGTGAGCAACCTGTCAATCATATGATATTGCAGAAATTAGCAAACAGCAACTATCCAAACAATTTCCGATACAAAAAAAATCGAGTCCTGTCCTACATTTTTTTTACACTTTGCTATATGTCACAACAGATAAAAGAAAGATTATTGCAACTTCTGTTTCATGCTGACTTTAGTATCACTGACTACATTTACATGTGCACAAATAATGTGATTATTTCACTGTAAGATATTTACTTGACACAAGCAAACCTCTTTACTCCCGTTTACATGGAATTTTCAATATTCTGATTATTTACTAAGAATTTAGGTTATTTTTACTGCCATTATTTACATATAACTGACATATTCACACATAGCCCAATGTACACCATAAATTATGAACTCGCATGCAGCAGGTGTGTTGCTGGCCACTGTTTTAATCTACTTACAGTATATCAAATACAAAACATTTCTATGGACGTATTGGATTTGTGTCTTCATTGCGATGTTTTTGACCATCAGTATACTGCATTATATTCATGTCGCGCAACGTTGTCAACATGAACTCAGTTTCTTCAGCACTCCAAAATTGTCCTCTATGTAAAAAAAAGTCATCCATCTACGTCAGAAGCATCTGTGCAAAAATTGTACCTTTAGGGGTACATCAGCTTCTCACTGGGGCAGTACACAACTTTGTAACTTATCTTCCCCTAAAAATGTCATAGTACCTTAGAGTAAATTTAATGTACGTTACTGTACCTTATTGCACAGTGACAAGGCCCTTAAAGGTAAGATTTTTTGCCATTTTTTATTGTTTATTGAGTTTTTTTCCATCTTGTGCTATTCTGTAGGCGTTCCTCATTACATACAGAAAAACATTGCCATGTTGTTCAATTGTAACCATTGCAAAAGAATAATTTAACAACTATCACCAGAACCTTCAGGATATTCAATACAAAATCTTTAGGATTTCAATACTAAATCTCTGAAATTTCTCTGAAAAATGTGCCAAGGACTGTGAAACATTCATGAGTCATTTTCTTTGTCTGCACTTTCTAACAGTCTTTTGTTCCATTTTGTTTATTAAATCAATATTAATCGTTAATAAAAAATATTTGGGCTAAAGATTGTTCATTGTTAGTTCACAATACAATGTTAAAGGCACAATATGTAAAATTTTTGGATTCAAATATCCAAAACCCACTAAAACAATGTTATATAATTTGTTGACTTATATGCTTAGCCCAAATGTTTCCAACAATGTTTAAATCCAGAGAAATCAGCTATTTTAACCAGTGTAACGGCGCGTGTCATTGCGTCACGAGTCAATGACGTCATATCCGCGTTACCCTTGATTTCTGACATCCATAGAAACCGATGGAAACACCAAAGATGCTTTAATAATATAAATCATTTTAACCTTTATAGACAGAAAACAAACCATTGTTATATAGCTCAAGACGGTTAGTCTCATTGTTTGAATCTCTTGATTTCTTGATTTACCACGGGTAACATGTTTGTACCATGCCTCAGAGACAACACTATTCTGTCAACTGGCTAACATAGCATAATCAAAAAGAGCTTTATTTGTAACAGTAATTCAGCATTTTCTCCACCATACAATATATATTTTAAATGTATTGCATACCATTTAGCAACACAAGTCATCCAACTTTTATTAATATGATATTCTAATATCGATCTAGCTTACTGCAACGTGCAACAAGTGTCTCATACCAGCCACCAAGCGAACTCACAGAGTAACGTTATAACAACATTCATCACACTCAAATGTATTTTAGTATGATTGTTTTGACCAAGTAAAACAGCGCTGCGTAAGTAACCTGTGTGAGCAGGGCTGCCAACTTTTCAGTTTAGCTTGGTGTGAGAATTATGGATGGGGTGGTGGGGGTGATTTGGTTCAAAAGCTTGCGATTCGATTCTGATCTTGGTTCAATATCTATTCATTTGGCTAAATATCAGGTACATGAAGGTCCACAACAAATCTCTCAACTAATGCTGTAAACAGGGAAACCTGTCAGCTGGTATTATTGTTAAAGGTTAAAATTAATAACTCATTCTTATACAATTGATATAGTGTGGTTTTTATAATAATGTAATAATGTTTTTTTAATAATATAAGAGTAAAAATATCATAAATACGTATGTAATATAGTGCTCTCTCTAGAGTTAATTTTTCTAGCTAACATAATGGTCTTTGAATGGCTTTACGTGTCATGTTGTTCACAATAAGCTGTTTTATTCACGTCTTTCCAAGGTTGAAACTCTCATTGAATGATTACATGAGAAATGATTTCAGTAAGCTTTACTGTATCTTTCAACATACCTTCTGATGTTCATTCATTTTTATTTTGTGCCTAAACTAGTAATAAAGAGAAACTCAGATCGGTTCACGTGCCGCATGAACTGAGGCGCTTGCAGCGATTTGTCACGCCACATTTGTTCGAATTTTGTAATAAAATTGACAGAATTTGAAAGCTGAGACTTTGTTTCATATCAAAAGTAACCTGTTCTGTCTTGTCTGTCGACACGTTGTCGGTATCCTCTTTGCTCCGCAATGTTTTTCCACTGCGTGAGAAAATGGATGTGTGGCGTGAGAGCGTGAGAACAGTGTCAACTGCGTGAGTCTCACGCTGAATGCGTGTGATTTGGCAGCCCTATATGAGTAGTAATTCAGCACTTGCCGCTGTTTTATTAGACTGAAATAAAATAATGCGAATTAAAGTGATCTAACATGTTTAACGAAGTTCAAGTTCAGGGAAAAAGGGGGAGGACATTAAGCGTAAACGTAATCGTAAAATCAGTGGCGGCTCCAGACAATTTTGATTGGGGGGGCAATAGGGGGTCCTGGTCGTTTCAAGGGGGGTCTCATGAAAACCAACAAAAAATACAGTGGACACGGCTAATAACTTCATATTACTGCTACTTAACAACAAAAACAACACAGCATATCAACTAATTTTTCCAAATCAACCAGTTTTTAATTAATTAATCAATTGCATTTTGCACACAATATGCTTGAATTTTAATTGCCATAGCCACACCCATGACAGAAAACATATTTACAAAATAGTATCTATTATTGTCATGCTCTCACTACCTTTTGATTGCCCTACTTCTGTCCAGTCTCCTCCTGTCTTCTTCTCTGCCATTTGCCATCACAGGAATAAATTACATTTTTTAAATATATTAAAATATAATTATTTTAAATTCCGTTATAATATTTTATAATATTACAGTTTTTTATCAAATAAATGCACCCTTGATGATCCATGAGAGACTTTCAAAAACATACCCCATACTTTTGAACGGGAATGTACCTACTACCTAACAGTGTTTAATCTGTGTCATAAAACAGATCATCTCTCATTCCTTTTTTCAAGCGTCTCTCTGTCTAATTGATGTCTCAGCCATTTCGTAAATTTTGTCTTGTGCCTGCTGAAGTTGTAGCTGTAATTACAGAATTGACTTGAATCAGGATTGAAATAGGCTACTTATTGATAGCCTACTCACAAAAAAACTATATAATGCTCTTTTCATACGATGTAAAATAAGTCTTTGGTGTCCCCAGAGTGTGTATATGAAGTTTTACCTCAAAATAGGCTACGTAGCCGGTACCCCACAGATAATTTTATATAGCATGTTAAAATTGACACTTTTTGAGGAGACTGGATATAATGAGTGACCACCAGATCCATGCACACTGTGAAAAAAATTACGACAGGCAAAACAAAAAGCTGCGTCTTTTTTGACACAGAATAGCCTATTCAAGCCACTGGTACTGTTTGAATCACGAGCAACTAAAACCCCAGGATGCTAGCTGCCCCTGCGATCCAAAAGAACGACGCGGGTATGATTTTAGTTGAGGCTGTCTTGGTTTTGCGGCTGGGCCATGGCTTAAATCCCCCGTTAAATCCACTCAGCCGCCAGGATTCCCACCATCCGTGCCCGGTGTAGCGTAGCAGCTCTTGCAGGCTCGCAGGAGCGCCTTGAACACAATGACGCAAGCAGCAGCGACGTTCATGGGGCGTCGCAGTGATTCTATGTTTATATATTTTTATATGTCGAATAAATTATTAATTACTATTGTTCTGCATAGTTTGAAGAGAAACATTTTTAAATCTTTATATATTTTTTAATCAGGAAGGGAGTGGGGGGTCAAATGGGGGGTCAAAGCGTTTTTCGGGAGGGTCTTGAGACCCCCCAAGACCCCCCCTGGCGCCGCCACTGCGTAAAATAAACTTAAGCAACAAAAACTAAAGGAGTGGCAGCGTCCATAAAAACAGCAACATAAAATGTTGCATGTGCCCTGTTTCGTACCACACTAACGCTAATAAAACTTTAATACACTAGCTCATTCATGAACATAATTTCTGCCTGAGTCTCTCTCGTCGGATTGCTTTCCATCGGCTGTGGAGGTGAATACGTCAACTCCCATGATTCCATGCTCATTCACTGCATCATCAAGCTACGCCTTTGTTATTGTTTTGAATAAGCGACCTCTAGCGGCAAAACTTACATACTGGGCTTTTAACTAACGTTAACACACTAGTTGTTGTAAATCTATTTTTTGTTCTATAAATAATTGTTTTCACTGAAGTTTTCTATTCTTGTTCAGTCAGTCATTATCTTTATTTCTGTATCACTCTGTTCTTTTCGTGTACGCAGATGGGAACAGCATGCAGCCCTTGTTTTCAATTAGGCTAGCTCTCCTTGTTTTGTTTTCTGTTGTGTCCTGTTTTATTTACTGTTCTTTGGTTGGTTGCTTCAACCAAAGAAGGAACAAATAAAGCAAGAACACCCATGAACCTTCACTGTCAGTCTTTGCTTAAAATAAATGATTTGTCTTAATGATTCTCATTTAACACGTTAGATGACTGGTGCTCTTAGTCAGATTAATTTATGATAATATGTTTTGAGACTGTTCCCTGGCCTTTTTGTTTATCGTCTCATCTGCTGTTATCTAACACTGTTTATGTCTAAACCCTATACAATGTTATTGGTTTGGGGTTTGTAGGATCTCTGTTGCAATAAAACATGATGCATGTGATGCTGGAAGGAATGATTAGATGAGGTCTTGTAAGAGCATTAAAAGAACAATCGGTTTGCACAGTAGAAGCAGCTTTCCATCTTGCTATTTTACACCATGGGATTTACTATTTTTAAAATTCAGCAGAGAATCATGGGAACTCCATCATATGGTGTGGCTTAAATTTTTTCACATGAGAAAGGACACCCAGTGAGCTAATATAGCAAGATGCATAAATTAAAGCTGAAGTGTGTAATTTCTGTGGCACTAGCGCCGCCAAGTGGAATTGCAAAAATGACAGTTCTCAAACAGGTCTCCCCCTAACCGCCATTGGTCAGGCAAACAGATAGTCCCGGTTGAGCCAATGTGGTTCTGTCAAGTTACTCAAATAAATATAGCAATATTTCAAAAGCACCACAGAGTCACTTGAGGGAATCAACTGACGAATGATTTATTTAAAGATGTCTGCATATTAAGTGAATAGAAGAATGTATTTTAACCAGAAATTACACACATCACCTTTAAGCTTCAACATCAATGGCCTGACGTCTTTCTCATGTAAGGCAAACTTCTGCCTCTCGTTGATTTACTCTCTCTCTCTCTCTCTCTCTCTCTCTCTCTCTCTCTCTCTCTCTCTCTCTCTCTCTCTCTCTTTATTATTATTTCTCTTTGTGCAGACGATGCAAGCCGCTCGATGCCCGACAGATGAGCTGTCACTGACGAACTGTGCTGTAGTTAGTGAGAAAGACCTGCAGTCTGGACAGTGAGTATTCACCCACACCACAGACCTTCACAGATTTGTCATGGTTGCACACAGAAGCTAATCAAATGAATTATTATTATAGGTGTTATATTTAATATAGTATAGGTTTGTAATAGCTAAGAAAAGTGACATTAATATGTGTGATTTACTGTATGTGATAACATATATATATATATATATATATATATATGCTAATAATATTGTAAAGAAAATTATATTCTTATGGGTTTAGTAGAAACATACTAAACATGCCTTATAAGGGTGAAAATGCTCCTAAAAATAAACTCCAGGAGCAAATAATGCCCATTAATAAAAACATTTCTGCCACAGACCCCCAAGTATTTATTGTGGAAACTTTTCAATCTTATGCAACATGAAGTACTCAATATCCTTTTGAGGATTTATCATATTAACACTGTAGAGAAAGTTTCAAACATATAATGAATGCTCCAGAAGTAGAGCTGATGGTTTTCCCTAGGCTTCAACTGTGTGTGTCCTTGGAATGCTGAATCAGTCCAGACATTAACTGAGGCTGACAGAGTCTGCCGCAGTGCCTCCTGCGGATGCCTCATGTTCAAGAATATATCACAGCATGATGGGTGATTTGTGTGGGTTTGAGTTGGCATATTGATGTTAATGTGTGATGTAAAATGACGTATACTGTATTTTTTGTTGCATATATACTGTGTATATATTGTAGCGAACAGACTCTTTATAATTGTTGTGAAATTGCCGTTTTATTTTGGACCGGCAGTTATAGGGTTAATGCGGTATAGAGAGAAACGAGCGCGTGAGTTCGGCTGGTGCGTTTGTGTGCAGTTTTCTTGCGTTCCGATTAAAAGTTCAGAAACGGAGACTCCCTTGTCTGTCGTTCTCCAGACGTTAAGGTTACAATATATAGAATTGAATAAATTGATATGTGACATAACCCTACTAAAAAAAGAGGCACTGTCAGTCACACATATAATCCCAAACTAATCTCGGATTATGGTGTCTAAGGATTGGTGCAGTTGTAATCGTGCTGTGTACTTGACTGCAAAACTGCCTTTTTACAGGTTAAAATAATGTTCCCGGATATAAAGTCATCGTAGTTTATGTTAAACGTCATGTTTTTTGTTTAGTTTTTTACATTGCTGTAGAAGTTGAATCTTTTCTGCATCTCTCTCCAGGCATGTGACTGTGAGGACAACACCCGCCCACAAGTTTGTGTTCACAGTGAAGAGTCACCACTCTGTGCTTCCTGGAACCGTCGCTTTCAGTTTGCCACAGGTGCAGGATTTCCGCCAAGATCTTTTACTTGTGATACAAACACAGCAACAAACACTCCAAATACAACATTTTACCCCAAAGAACAACTACCAAACACATTTAAAGGGATAGTTCAGCCAAAAATGAAAATTCTTTCATCATTTACTCACGTCACGTCATCACTCATGCCGTTCCACACATGACATGTATGACTTTCTTTCTCCTCTGGGACATAAAAGAAGATGTTTTGAAGAACACTGGCAACCAAGCCTTTGGTGTCCATTGATTTGTATGAACAAAAACATTTTTCAGAATATCTTCTATTATGTTCCACAATAGAAAGAAAGTCATACAGGTTTGGAACAACATGAGGGTGTGTAAATATTAACATAATTTTATTTTTTCGGTGAACTATTCCTTTAAGTACAGATAATCAGATAGTTTGCTTGTATTTGTATGGACCTTTTGCAATTTTATTTCATTCATTCTCTTCTCACTTATTCTTAAAGAGAAAATGGGCAGGCCTGTCCATTGGACAAGAAATCGAAGGTATGTACGTTGCTTCAGAGGATAATTTGCAACAAATAAACAATGTTTAGATAATCAAGTAATCAAAAACTTTTTTCCTCATTTCAGTGGCCAACTACAACTTTGACAAATCCAAACAGTGCATTGGTGCCATGACCATTGAGATTGACTTCCTGCAGAAGAAGAGCACCGACTCCAATCCTTACGACTCAGACAAAATGGCTGCCGAGTTTATCCAGCATTTCAACAGTCAGGGTTTCTCTGTGGGGCAGCAGGTCAGAATCGCATCACAAAAACTGAATAAAGAGAATGATGTTTAATTATACTTAATAATTTTTTTGTCTTGTGATTTTCCTGTCATAGCTGGTCTTCAGTTTCTGTGATAAACTCTTTGGCCTAGTTATCAAGGATATTGAGGCGATGGACTCCAGCATACTGAAAGGGGAACCAGCATCTGGCAAAAAGCAAAAGGTATTGTCACTTTAATGTCATATAAAAATAACATTCCAGTAATTTGGATACACAGTTAATTATCCTTTGTTTCGACATCTAACTATACAGATTGAGATTGGTCTGTTGATTGGAAACAGTCAAGTGATCTTTGAAAAATCAGAGAGTTCATCTCTTACTCTAGTCGGTGAGTTTCATCACACTTGAAAATTAGTTTCTTAACATATAAACAGCCAGCGCTATATCTTACTCTTTGTCTTCCTGCTCACCAGGCAAGGCCAAGACCAAAGAATCCCGTCAGACGATCATAAACCCTGAATGGAACTTTGAGAAAATGGGCATCGGTGGTCTAGACAGGGAGTTTTCAGATATCTTCCGCAGGGCCTTCGCCTCTCGAGTCTTTCCTCCAGACATCGTGGAGCAGATGGGTTAGTGCTGTCTTTACTTTCCATTTTGGTGTTATCCTGTAAAAAGTATCCATTCACCAGAACAGTCCATTTATTTTGATGTTTGTAATCAGTTATAATCAGATGCATTGATTGTGGATAATGTGTTTCGGGGAGTGTCTATTGTAAATGAGTTGTTTCCTCTGCAGGTTGTAAGCATGTGAAAGGCATCCTGCTCTTTGGTCCTCCTGGCTGTGGTAAAACACTGATGGCCAGGCAGATCGGTAAGATGCTGAATGCCAGAGAGCCAAAGATAGTCAACGGTCCAGAAATCCTCAACAAGTACGTGGGTGAATCTGAGGCCAACATTAGGAAACTGTTCGCAGATGCTGAGGAGGAACAGAAAAGGGTGAGATGACAAACTGCACTCAAACGCATAGACTTAGCCTTAATTATCCTGTCCTCACCACACAATACATTATTGTACTATATTACACATGTTGCATGTACTTACTGTAGTAATAACAGTAAGTTATGCATAATTACATGTAACCAGGGCCTAGAACTAACTTTTTGCCACACCTGCCAATAGCCGGTGACTTAAGAAAATGGATTTTCAAGTACTCCGGTAGGTCTAGCAGGAGTTTTTAGGTATAGAAATGTAATACAGTAAGCAAATGTAAAATAACACTACATAATCTTCAGTGTATAAATAAACATCCTTATTAATTAATCCTTTATAAAGTTTTATCCTTATTCAGTCAAGAGCAGTGATTTTTTTTCTTTGTCCTTTGTTGTTTGATTACCATTAAAAACACACACAGCAGCAGGAATATTAGGCTGCTGTAACTTTATGAGCAAATGCACGGATCTAATATCCTGATACTGCACACGTGTATACTTTCTCAACTGTTTACGTTCACTTAAGACCAGTGTTGGGGAGTAGTTAACTACAAGTAGCGACGCTACTAACTTAACTACATTTTTCAGTAGCTTGGCAGTAGCTCAGTTGCTTTTTAAAAGGGGTCATATAATGCCATTTTTGTACAAGCTAATATGATTCTTTAGGGTCTAAATTAAAAGTTTGTAATATACTTTAATTAAAAATTCTCATTAGTATTGTAAGAAAACACTTATTTTACCTGGTAAAAAACAGCTCTGTTTTCAGCACGCCGTTTCAGTGTATATGACTTTAAATGATCATGAGCTTTGCTCACCCCGCCTCTCTGTTCTGTGCGTACACCAGAGCCGGCTCTGGCGTACACCGTTTGTAACACAATAACACAATAACCATAACACGTTGTTCAGTATAAACGTGGGATTATGCATTATATTGAGAACGTCATACATAGAAAACATGCCGTAATGTACCCTGAGTGTAAACCTTAGACGCATTCATCGTGAAGCGTGCAAGCGATTTACAAGGATTAATATAAATATTAATATAAATTTTAATAAAACGTTACACTCACTTCAGTTCTTCTGGAGCAGCTGCAGGAACACGAATAGATGGTACCGATCCTTTCAGGAGCAGCTTCTTAGCAAAACCAGCTTTATACCTCCTCGTTTATAAAGCAGTCTGGTGTGTGAAATGATTCGCGCAAACATGAGAGCATTGACGTTGCTCGTGGGGAATATTCCCTTCGAAAACAAACTCAGCCACTGCGTCTTCAGCGGTTCGGATTTAGGAACATTAAAATGACTGCTGTGTTCGTTATTACACCCAAGAACAGAACACCACAATCGCTTAGACGCCATTCTGCTCATAGACAGTGCTCCAGCATATCAACAATGACCGCGCCGGTCCGCGCAGACTATGATTGACAGCTCGCTCACGAGCGAGGGCGGGTCTGTGTTGAAACGTTGCTGTCAATCAACAATCGCTCGATTTGAGGCAGGGGAAAACACATAAGGAGATTAAGACAAAACCACTGGATGGATTTTTATCATTATATGATGGTTGTGTACAGGCACTGCCAACACACATTTCAGTACAATCAACTTGTAAAAGTGCATGTACCATTATATGACCCCTTTAAACAGTGTAGCTTTTCCAGTAGCTAACTACTTTTTGCAGCAAGTAGCGGTGTAGCGCGAGCAAAAGCTACATTGCGTGTTGTTGAGCCTGCGCGAATCAGCGCGATGCAAGGATATTTTTCTTCTTGTTAGATTACAAACTAATTTTTTTGCCATTACCGCCACCTGTTGTTTAATCACGCATCTTGCGGCTAACGGTTCACTGACGTACAGAAGACCTCAAGCAAAAATTTAAGGACGCACATACAAGTGATTAATGGCCATTTGAAATGTATTAATTATCCTGCTTTGTTGCTCTCTATGTTACATAAAATTTCTATTTCTGATTTAATTACATTGAACCCCCATGATCTGTCCGCCAGTTTGGTAATGAACATAAAAGACAACTAAAGTTTGCGTTATCGTGTTTGTCAGTTGAACAAAAAATGTAATCTTAGTTTTTTTATCGCACGACAAAGGCTTTGATCTAATTAAATTGGTGTATAGATTTGTTGTGACTGGTTTCAGAGCGAACCGAACTGTGCTCACAAGCAGCTTGTGATTCAGGTTCTTCTTTCACAGTAAATTCTGCGAGCTCCATCACTGCATGTGAGCGAGTTTAACGTGCATTGTCAGTGCCACATGTGAGCGGTTGTTCAATGTATTTTCTTGCCAAAATGCAACCATCTCACAGCCACAATCGGTATTTTTGAGAAAAAGTCTATACATGCAATTTACGTTGGATGTATATTTTGTTCTTGCAATGTTGTATTTGTTGCAATTTTGCAGTTTTGACACACAGTCTGAGATATTTGAGTGTTGTGTGTAATAAAACAATAAAAATCATAATTATTTGTATTGCATTGTTTTAAACACTAAATATTTTACTTAAAACATTCCTCAGACACTTATTCGGTTATTTATAATATATGTTGTTCAAAAAAAGCAAAAGTAGTTTCAATGTAGCTAGCTACTTTTTGATCGTAACTTGTAGTGTAGCTAACTACTTTTCCAAAAGGGTAGCTTGACTGTAGTTTAACTACTTTAACTTACGAGTAGCTTGTAGCTTGTCAAACTACAGTTTCAAAGTAGCTTCCCCAACACTGCTTAAGACATATGTTGACTAGGACGCTCGCCTTTTTTGACATAATTTTGTGTGAATATGTCCGTTCAAGTACAAGAAGACGTGAAAGAGAGCTCAGTTTGGTATTTGCACTCTGTCTGAGACGCAGATTTCTGGGTGCGGTTTCAGATGTTTGCGCACAGAAAATTGTCCACACAGCATGCGAGTAACAAAATGATCTTCCTTATTATACCCTAATTATAACCCTATATCTATAGTAAGTACATATTTTTTTCAATCAATGTTACTCAGTACTTAATGTACAATTACACTGTAACAAATGACACCTTAAAATAAAGTGTAACCCTATATTCTCTGTCTTTATTATATGTCTGTTTTTGTGTGCAGTTGGGTGCTAACAGTGGCCTACACATCCTCATCTTTGATGAACTGGATGCTATCTGTAAGCAGCGTGGTACAAGTGCCGGCAGCACAGGTGTGCACGACACTGTGGTCAACCAGCTCCTGTCAAAGATCGATGGAGTGGAGCAGCTCAACAACATCCTTGTCATCGGTAAAGATCAGCAGCTGTTCTGTTTGCAATATTTAGTTGGAGCTATATGGAACTCTAAATCTATAATTGCGAAAAAATGTAATAATAATAATGTCATGAACTGCTCTAAGACACGAAATTTAAGGATCCAAACGCAATAGTTTATTTAAAAGGGTAATCCACAATCGTAGTCAAAAACAGGCAGAAATTCATAAACACAGGGTAAGCAGTCCAAACCATAACAGGGCACAGGAACACAGGCAAGCAGTCCGCAAACAGGAAAACAGGGTCAAAACCAAAGGACACGAAACCACATGAGTGCTCAGAAATGCAGTATGACACACCTGGGAACAATCAAAGAACTAATCAACAAGAAAAACTTCAAATGACTACAAAACATGGTGCAGAACAGGACATAACAAAAGTCCACACAAGACCAGGGGAACACAGGCTGGGATTATGACAAATAATAATAATAATAAAATTATTATTATTAAAGTTAAAGTTTATGGCAAAACTGATGTGAGTTTTGAAAGAATACTGTCCAAAAACAATTTATTTAGTTTTATAATAATTGTTAAATTATTAAACTATTTTTTAAATTATTTGAAAAGTTACTTTTACTTTTAAAATATTCATAATAATAATAATAAAGTTTATTGCAAATCTGATATAAAAGAAATGATTGATTACTGGCCAATTTTTTTCAACTAACTATAATACTATTTTAAATAATATTAATAATAATAATAAACTATAATAGTAATAATAATAATTGTTGTTATTGTTATTTTTATTATTAAAGTTAACGTTTATGGCGAAGCTCACGCTTCATGAGTTTTGAAAGAAATTATTGATTACTGGCCAAAAACAATGTATTTAATTTTATAATAATAAAATACAATTATTATTATTAAAGTTAAAGGTTTATGGCAAAACTAATGTGAATTTAGCCATAAACCTAAATAAAATATTGATTACAGTCCAAAAATAATTTCTTTAGTTTTATAATAATTATTAAATTATTTATAATATATATAATAATTATTTAAAAAAATAATTATTTAAAAAGTTTTTAATATTTTATAATAATAATAATAATAATACGTTTTATGGCTAATCTAATATGACTTATAATTATATACTAAAAATAATAATTATTGTTGTTATTATTATTATTAAAGTTCAAATTTATAGCAAAACTGATAATAATAAATTATATAATACTACTACTACTAATAATAATAATAGTATTATTATTATTATTAGATTACTGTCAAGTTTTTATGTTAAGCATAATAAAAGTTACTTTTACTCTCTTATATCCTAATTATCTGTTTGTTTGTTTTCTTCTAACTTGTGCTTTTATCTTTTTCTGGAAGGCATGACTAACAGGCCTGACCTCATAGATGAAGCTTTGATGAGACCTGGCCGATTTGAAGTAAAGATGGAAATTGGTAGGACCCCAAAGACTTGCCCTTTGTTCAAAAAGAAATACTTAACACTCTCTCCATCTCTGTTTATTCTCACCTATTTGTCTGTCTCATCACCCAGGTTTGCCAGATGAGAAGGGCCGTGTTCAGATCCTGAACATTCACACATCTAAGATGCGAGAGTTTAATCTCCTGGCTACTGATGTGGATACTAAAGAACTAGCTGCTGAGACCAAGAACTACAGTGGAGCTGAGCTGGAGGGCCTGGTCAGAGCTGCCCAGTCCACTGCCATGAACCGCCACATTAAGGTGCAGAGTACTGTCGAATGATGAACTGTGCATGCCTTATTAGGGATATGTTTTAATAATTCCTCTTATGAAAGATCTAAACTCATGTTGAACTCTATTCCAGGCCACATCTACTGTAGAGGTGGACATGGAGCGAGCAGAAAAGCTACAGGTCACTCGAACAGATTTCATGGCTTCCTTGAATAACGACATCAAACCTGTAAGTATCTGCCGCGTTGAACAATTGTATGTTTTCATTTCAAGAGCAGAATGATTTCAGAGTCCAGAGAACCATATGTTGTAGCTGAATTTGTCAAGCGAAACCATGTCATTTTGTCCCTTGTTAGGCTTTTGGCACTAACCAGGAAGACTATTCCTGTTACATCATGAACGGCATCATTAAGTGGGGTGATCCGGTGACCCGAGTGCTGGAGGACGGAGAGCTGCTGGTGCAGCAGACTAAAAACAGTGACCGCACCCCACTGGTGTCTATGCTTCTTGAGGGTGAGGTTGTTCTCACAACTTTTATGCTAACATTACAAAAATGAATTTAATTCCCGGCTCGAGGTCCTTTGTCCTGTCCTGTATACTGTCCAAAGAGGGCCAAAAATATCTATAAAAAAGAAAGAAAGTTTTGTTCTAACTTTACATAACCTTTTCAAAATGTTAGTGAAGGTAGGAATAACGCTTCCTATTAGGTGGGATAACCTCTGCATTTTACCCAGCTGTAGACTATTTCAGTCTATTCAGACAATAGAGTGCAACAGTTGGATTCCGGAAGTAAAAACTCCATTGATTTTCTCCATAAGGAAATTGATTTTGAACGATAACATAAACCTTAAAAGACAGACCTAGTGTGAGCTATGAGGTTGTTAATCCATGGTATTTGCTTCTGCTGAAGCCGTCAGCCTGCAGCCTTATTTTGAAAGTAATTGTGTTAAACAGTGGAATTCCTGGTGAAAACTACATTACCCATGATGCTGTACAGAAAATTACACCAATCGGAGAGTCGAAAATAGCAACATGCTCCAAAATTGCTCTTTAGCTCCACCCACTCCCATGAAGCACTGCATGTCGATCTCCCTACGCTTTCAGAATACTGACATTTTTGTATATATATATGCAAATTTTCTTAAAATAACTTATTAAAATATATTGTTTTTATACATATAATGTGTAAATGAGTAGTTTTATATTTCTCCATTGGTTTAATTGGATTACCTCAATAAAATCGTTAAGTACACTGTCCTTTACCTTTGTCTTTTTGTCCAATTTGAAAAAGTTTTTAGCTTCAAATGACTTATTAGACTATTTTAAAATCCCTATGGGAAAAGTAAATGAAAAACATACTTCTGGAACTGCTGCACTCTATTGAGTCCTGACACATCCTGTTTTTGGCCTCAGGGCCTCCCCATAGTGGAAAGACAGCCCTGGCCGCCAAAATCTCAGAGGACTCGGAGTTCCCATTCATTAAGATCTGCTCTCCAGACAAGATGATTGGCTTCTCAGAGATCGCCAAATGCCAGGCAATCAAGAAGGTTAGTGGTAACATGTGCTTATAAATTGTAATATGTATTCACATGACTTCTCAAAGGCAAAGTTGTTGCATTGCCTACAAAAATGCTCAAATTGTTAATTATTGTTAAAAACTTCTTCTCAGGTCTTTGACGATGCTTACAAGTCTCAGCTCAGCTGTATTGTGGTTGATGACATTGAGCGTCTGTTAGGTTAGACTTTTTTATTTAAATATGTTGATTCTGTTTGCTTAAACAAGGGCTCTTCAGCAGGGGAAACTGCCAGTTATTGTTTCATTTTGATCTAATTTGTGTGAAGAAATAAAAAGAACATATGCGTTAAACGTAAATACAATTTTAATTAATAAGCAAATGTTTGTTTTTTTCCTTCCAACATAATACACAAGTATGATTATGAACTTGTGAATTTATGTGGTGAAGTGCTGAAGACCCTGGTTATATAAATATGTCGTTGCTTGTTGGAATGACTTTTAATGTTATTACATTATTGTACACTATTAACGGTATACTATCATTCATGTGTGGTGAAACAGATTACGTGCCGATTGGTCCTCGATTCTCCAACCTGGTCCTTCAGGCCCTGTTGGTTTTGCTGAAGAAGACTCCACCTCATGTAAATTCTGATGTTTTCATATAGGGGTCATTTATGTGCATTTGTAAATGTGTATCACTCTTATCTGTCTTTGAATGCATTTATCCATGTACTGCGCGCTTGTTAGATTAGGTCTGGTGTTCTTCTTTTCATCTGAAGGGCCGTAAGCTGCTGATCATCGGTACCACCAGCCGTAAAGATGTGCTGCAGGAGATGGAGATGCTGGATGCGTTCAGCACCACCATCCATGTGCAAAATATCTCCAGTGGGGACCATCTGGTTGAAGCCTTAGAGGTGAGACAGAGCGGATGCAGAGGAAAAGTGCTATGTATAAATAAATACAAATTACAGCAAAAATAATAGTATATATAATAGAAGAAATAATGAATTAAATAAATACTATTGAGATACATAAAAGCAAGAGACAAGGCTGTTATTTCAGTATTGTAGTTTATTTATTTAAAGCTGTTTCAGCATTAGCCAGTAGAGGGTGCTATTTAACCACACTGCAAAAATGATGGCACAATGTTCCTACTGCATTTACTGGCATAAAATGTTATCATACCTACCTTTTTTTCTGTTGTTTACAAGCTCCTGGGCAGCTTCACAGATGCTGAGAGAACCACCATTGCCCAGCATGTGAAAGGAAAAAGAGTTTGGATTGGCATTAAAAAGCTTCTCATGCTTATTGAGATGTCTCTGCAGGTAAGAGTCAGTGGACTGTGCTGTTGTTTGCCTCAAACCGACGCGAGACAAAGTATATAAATACTATTGTGAAGCAGTAAGAGTCACCCAAACCCTTTAAATCTTTAGAATTTATTTCTACTAGAAGCTATCAACCTTGCAACTTTGCTTTGTTGATTTATCTCTTAATGTTGCCAGAGGTGTGGACTAGAAATTTAATGAGCTCAAGCAGTTTCCAACCGTCTAAATAATTCAATTCATTTTCTTTGCTTTTTATAGCTGTTTCATGCACAGAAGGATCACACACTACATCTAAACTACTGTCTAGCAATCTCATGAGCTCACTTCATCTCGTGACAGACACGTGCAGAGAACCAAAGCGAAAATGAAAGTTTATTTATAGCACGTCGTGTTTACTCTCTTCTCAGATGGATCAGGCGTACAGAGTCAGCAAGTTCCTCTCTCTGCTGAAAGACGAGGGAGCGTGAGTACTTACCACTACAATAATTAGTTTCATATTTGTCCCAACAATGTCTTCTAAAAGCAGTATTGCCACAGACTCACTGGATCACAAACCTGATGGAGAGTTGCACTGTTTTTTTTTTCTCTTCACAAATTTGATTTTGTTAATTGACAGGCTGGATGAAAACAATCACATCCGAATTTAACTCTCCCTATGAAAACTGATGGTAAGGGTGTTATGGTATCTACACTCACCTAAAGGATTATTAGGAACACCATACTAATACTGTGTTTGACCCCCTTTCACCTTCAGAACTGCCTTAATTCTACGTGGCATTGATTCAACAAGGTGCTGAAAGCACTCTTTAGAAATGTTGGCCCATATAGCATCTTGCAGTTGATGGAGATTTGTGGGATGCACATCCAGGGCACGAAGCTCCCGTTCCACCACATCCCAAAGATGCTCTATTGGGTTGAGATCTGGTGACTGTGGGGGCCATTTTTGTACAGTACACTCATTGTCATGTTCAAGAAACCAATTTGAAATGATTCGAGCTTTGTGACATGGTGCATTATCCTGCTGGAAGTAGCCATCAGAGGATGGGTACATGGTGGCCATAAAGGGATGGACATGGTCAGAAACAATGCTCAGGTAGGCCGTGGCATTTAAACGATGCCCAATTGGCACTAAGGGGCCTAAAGTGTGCCAAGAAAACATCCCCCACACCATTACACCACTACCACCAGCCTGCACAGTGGTAACAAGGCATGATGGATCCATGTTCTCATTCTGTTTACGCCAAATTCTGACTCTACCATCTGAATGTCTCAAGAGAAACCGAGACTCATCAGACCAGGCAACATTTTTCCAGTCTTCAACTGTCCAATTTTGGTGAGCTCTTGCAAATTGTAGCCTCTTTTTCCTATTTGTAGTGGAGATGAGTGGTACCCGGTGGGGTCTTCTGCTGTTGTAGCCCATCCGCCTCAAGGTTGTGCGTGTTGTGGCTTCACAAATGCTTTGCTGCATACCTCGGTTGTAACGAGTGGTTATTTCAGTCAAAGTTGCTCTTCTATCAGCTTGAATCAGTCGGCCCATTCTCCTCTGACCTCTAGCATCAACAAGGCATTTTCGCCCACAGGACTGCCGCATACTGGATGTTTTTCCCTTTTCACACCATTCTTTGTAAACCCTAGAAATGGTTGTGCGTGAAAATCCCAGTAACTGAGCAGATTGTGAAATACTCAGACCGGCCCGTCTGGCACCAACCATGCCACGCTCAAAATTGCTTAAATCACCTTTCTTTCCCATTCTGACATTCAGTTTGGAGTTCAGGAGATTGTCTTGACCAGGACCACTCCCCTAAATGCATTGAAGCAACTGCCATGTGATTGGTTGATTAGATAATTGCATTAATGAGAAATTGAACAGGTGTTCCTAATAATCCTTTAGGTGAGTGTAAGTGTGTTGTACTTAGAGCCATCAGAGTAGTTGCTTTGAAATATCTTTATCCTTGCTTTTACCCTTAAGATACAGAACCTGAAAACCAGTTTCCTGTAGCAACTCCATACAAGCTAGAACCTGATGTCTGTGTTCATATGCTTTTTATAAAAAAAAAATCTGCTTTAAACATTAAAAAGTTACAGTTTAAAAGTTTGGGGTCAGTAAGATTTTATTTTGAAAATAAATTAATACTTTAATTCAGCAAGGATGCATTATATTGATCAGAAGTGACAGTAAAGACATGTGTAATGTTACAAAAGATTTATATTTTAAATAAATGCTGTTCTTTTGAATTTTTTTATTTAACAAAAGAATCCTGAAAAATCACAACAAATCACAAAAATATTAAGCAGCACAACTGCTTGATGGACTGGAGTAATGATGCTGAAAATTCAGCTTTGCATCACAGGAATAAATGACATTTTAAAATGAGAATGAGAAAGTTATTTTACATAATATTATTTCACAATATTAATGTTTTACTGTATTTTTTTATCAAATAATTGCAGCTTTGGTGAGCATAAGAGACTTCTTTTAAAAACATTGAAAAATCTTACTGACCCCAAACTTTTGAATGGTAGTGTATAATAGATTAATTCTGTGCTTATATGTTATACCTCACAATTAAGTAGGCGGTTATTTGATTACCATACATGCATTTTGTTCTATGTGTAAGCTAGTGTTTCTTCCTGTCCAGCACCTGTAGAGGTCAGACCTTTCCCATGTGAATCATTGCAGTGAGTCAACATGAAATGCTGAAAACTCATTTTACTTCTAGAATCTGACACATCTTTAGTTGAAACAGGATATTTAAGAAAAGAAAAGTGAAGAAGAAGAAAATAATTTACCACGTGTTAAAATAATGTGCACATTATATAATTATTTCTGTGGTTTGAGTTTTTTAAGGCCAGTTTTCATATGTTGATGCATGTTTAAATTAAAGATTTGCTTTAATCAGTACTCTGCAATTAACTAAAAATTGCAGAGTAACGGTCAGAGTAAGATAGATGAAAATTAATGAATATGACAGGATATTGAAATTGACAAAGGCCTAAAACATTTAAGCTACTTAAAAAAATACTTTACTGAAACAAACCAGAAATTACTCAAAATTAACACAGAATAGTGGGAAGTGGGCATTATATACCAGAATAGAGTGAAATAGTTAAAGTGGAGAAGAAGCAGAAGTAGTGACAAATCTTTTCTTCTGTATTATGATGTGTAACGGATTGTATGGCATGAGACAGGACTTGGTTCTATCCTGTTAATTGCATTTTGAGATGTGGGCATGATTCCACTCGAAAATGAATGCAAGCTTGCAGTTGATTGTAAGAAAGGGGCGTTGTTTGAGCAGAAGAAATGATTGGAGAAGTCTGGCATACATCACCAGAGAGAAGTCTGTTGTTTCACCCAAACATCAAGATCAATAGGCCTAACATGAATAATAATAATAAAAAAAGCTTTTGAATAGTAAGAGTAGGAATGTGCATTAACCCTCAGGTGCTCTTCGTTTCAGAGTCACACGTATTATCTTCCCGGTCAGAAGTGACCGGACACCTAAAAATTTAACTTTCTCCATCCCAGTAAAACCAATGCAATTTTTTTTTGTGTTCACATACCCAATGCCATAGAATTCACCAAGTTTCATAACATTTCGATGAAGCTGTGATTTTTAACATTTCGAAACAGAAATGACCGAAGAGCACCTGAGGGTTAAGACAGAAAGCAGGGTTAATTCTGAATTCAAGTTGACTTTATTTCTTAGAAAACCAGTCAATATTGGTAATGATTGACTTTCAGATGGCAGCCATCAAAGTCACAGAGTCTGTGTGCCAGAGCTTGTCTGTAAATTTGGACTGTGCCCAAACAGGGGTCTGAGGTGAAACCCAAAACCAACCGGCATACAGTACACGCTCCCACAGAGTAAACACTCAGCGCCTCCTCACGCTCCATCCTTCTCTCTGCAGAGATCGTGGTTTCTACGAGTAACAGAAGACAGGAGAGCAGGGCGCTTGCTGTTTCTTTTAAATGGAGGCACTTGATGCCCTCTGCATGTTCCCTTGGCAACTACAAGCAAACTCCACCCAAACGACACCCTCCCAATACTGATAACTGGACGGCGATCACACAGCCGCCCCCTCATACCAAACCAATATCAAATATAGTCTTGTGCTTTGTGTAATATTTCTGTACGCTGTTTGTTTATTAAATATCCGTTTCAATCTACCCAAAGCCATGAAGATGTAAAAAATCTGATTAAAAAATGTATATATGCTGCTGGTTGCAGAACATATCTAGTGAATCTATATCATGCAACATGTGAATCTTTAAGTAGGACATAAGAAAGCTGTTTGTGTGTGTATATAGTGAAGATGAGCCGTGCTGTTCGTAGTGTGCATATGCAGAACCCTTCTTTTGTGATTGTGTTGTGGTAACACAAAAAGACAACATATAGATCACAGTGTTATTTGATATTGTACATAGGTTCAAAATATGACAATTCTATTTGTTTCATTTGTTTCGTTTTGAAGTTACTGTGTCAGAGCTGGTAATATTTAGTAAGTATATGTAAACTTCTCGACTGTATGTACTGTATGTGCGTACTAGTGTTCGAGAAGTCAGCACTTTTTTTTTGATCAACCTTGAATTCAGTTCTACAGTGGATTGATAATCTGTTGTGGTCACTACATGAGTGTCTGTTGGTGTGTGTGAGTGAGTGAGTGAGTGAGTGTATTAATGAATAAGGCTACAGAGTGAACTAGTTTGTGTGGCTGTATTGATCTGTGTAAGTATAGTGTGTGTAGATATTGTTTTTGAAATTACTATTCATGAATATATTGTTTTATGTATTTATTTTGCCTGCCCAGTCATTCATATAGTTTATGTGACCAGTGTTCAATGTCCAGAGCTCTTTGATCTGTTATGACAATTGGAGATGTACGGCCAGATGCAAAATGTGTTACTGCAATAAAAAAATAACAGGCTGCCAGTAAAGGTTTACTCCTATTTGTGCTGTTGAATATTCCTTCCATTGCTGTTCTAGTAGCCACAACAACAGTGATTTGCAGTGTTATTAGTACTATTTTAATAATACCTTTAAATAAATATTAAAGGGTTAGTTAACCAAAAATGAAAATTATCCCATCATTTTATTTTATTTTAATAACTATTGGTTTTATTGAGAACATGTATCGTTTTGGAATGGAGAACATCTGGAATCAAAGGTTTAAAACAAGCAGCTTTGTCAGAATTATGGAAGAAATACTGGAAATATTTTATCTATTGTACAACGGTCAGTTCCAGTCTTCCCATTTGATTCCAGCAGCAATGGGACTTTTCACAGTTTGTTTTATTCAATGACTCTGTTTCATCGATACACCAGTAGGTGGCAACAAATCACTTTTTCATGCATGAGGGATTTAATCATTCAATCTCCCGATTTCTTTCAATCTTCAAGATTTCTTTCTTCTGTTGAACAAATGAATGCAAATGAAAGAATGTTGGTAACCAGACAGTTGACGGTAGCCATTGACTTCCATATAGGAAAAAAATATATATACTATTGAAGTCAATGGCTACCGTCGACTGTCTGGTTACCAACATTCTTCAAAATATCTTCTTTTGTGTTCAACAAAAGAAAGAAACTCATACAGGTTAGATCAACACGAGGGTTAGTAAATGATGACACATTTCATTTTTGGGTGAACAATCCCTTTAAGGCTACCTCTATATTTTGCTGCGTTGAGCTTTCCTTCTATTCCGAGGAGTCTCTGTCACAGCATGATGCTGCTACACCCAGGGGCGAAAATTTCATCAAAATGTTGGGGGGGACAATAAACATAACAATTCTCAAGAGCAATTTTTGAAGGGGACACCAATAATACAGGCAAAATTGTACTTGCAAGGATACGTGTACACCGAGGAAAGCCTTACTACTATTATTAGTGTAGCATGGAGACCATTCCATTATCCTTCTTCTCAAAGTTTCTTTCTGGTTTAATGAAAAAGCTGACTAAATTGACCAAAAAATTCTTCAAAAACATACATTTTTTGTAAATAAGTTGTTTACACAAAACAACTTATTTACAAAAAAAATGTATGGTTTTAAAGATTTTTTTGGTCAATTTAGTCAGCTTTTTCATTCATCAAGCCACCAAAATACAATTGAATTTTGTTTTACATACCTTTAGAACAACTGAATCAAGTTAGTGTATATTGTATAGATAGATAATGTAGAAAAAGTGACACAATTTTATGCAACTGAGATGACGGGAATCATGTTTTATTTACTACGGAAAAGTCGATTGGGGTCATAGACCCCAAAGATAAATGAGGGTTAAAGTAGCATTTAGATGTTTTAACACAGACATAAATAATATTATGACGTTTTAAAAATAAAAATTATATTTTAATTATTAAAAATATTTGAAATGATTAAAAACATGAAAAGATACTTTAAATGTGAAATTAAAACCGCCAATAGGAGGCAGTAAGTCACTGTTAATGAGTGAGTCATTGAGATTCATTCAACTGATTGTTCAAAAAGCTGATTCATTCAGTAAGGAAACACCTCGATGTGTTTCTCAGTGTTGTGGCTTAATTTTCAACTATTTTCGTTGGTAATATGGCGTCTAAAATGTACATCACTATTAAAGGTGCCATGTGGAATGTCTGCCAAAAAATAAAATTCATATTCCGCATATTCCATACCAGATGGGGGCAGTATACCTCCAGAAAGTTGGCCTACTCTAGTCTGTTTTTTAGTTTCGGTTTGTTAATCTTCTAAAAACCGTCAAATCGTCCGCTTTGTCCCGCCAAAGCCTATTTTGATCAGTGAGTGATGTAGAATATAATGGCTGCTGCGCTTGACAGGGCGCATAACGAGCAGAGAGAGAGAGAGACAGAGAGAGAGAGAGAGAGAGAGAGAGAGAGAGAGAGAGAGAGAGAGAGAGAGAGAGAGAGAGAGAGAGAGAGAGAGAGAGAGAGAGAGAGAGAGCGCCCCGGCCGCGCGCGCGCACTCTCACGTCTTCAAACAACACGAGAGCTGTCCTCCTGCTCTCTCTCTCCCTCGCGCATATTAATCAAATCAATTGACACGATAGTAAGGCCGCAGTTCATTTGGATATTTTAAGAGATTAGAGACTCAATGAACAACATCTCAACACTAAATTATAAATGCCGGTCTCATATAGACGCGATTGACATCAGGTTCAAGTACGCCCACAAGCCGTGGGAGTTATTCGTGTACTGCAGTTTGGCTGGTGGTTATGTATGTTGCCCGCATACCGCCTCCCATGGCCGAAACTGGTATTACGACACCAGTCGGGCCGGCGCTAGTAATTTAGCATGCTAATTTAGGTTTATATCTCGGCAGCACTATAACTTGTCAATTTTTTAATTACATCATTGCACTTATTTCTTCTCATTCTTTTGATGCGTGTAGCTCATTTTTTGGATAATTTTACCTCAATTTTTACATAGGGCACCTTTAACTTCTTGTTTATTAAACTTCAAATCAAAATCACATTTGTTATCATGCTGATATCTGGAGAAAAACTGCACTCTTCGTGTGATATTATATTAGATTAGTAAATGATATAAACCGACTA
Source organism: Rhinichthys klamathensis goyatoka (assembly GCF_029890125.1). NCBI lineage: Eukaryota > Metazoa > Chordata > Actinopteri > Cypriniformes > Leuciscidae > Rhinichthys > Rhinichthys klamathensis. The sequence continues at coordinate 17,638 of NW_026607060.1, read as the reverse complement.
CATCACGGTGAAAGCGTTAAAATCTAAATGCGCACCCGGACTAGTCAATCTAATCTACAAGACTGACGTTACATCACGTAACGTTAGTGTATGCGACGCGTAGCTGCTACACTCTTTGGGTGTGGGTGTGTGTGGGGGGATATAAACAAGCTAGGTAAACGCAGACTGTATTAAACAAGGGTAACGTTAAACGTTATAATCGCTAACATAGCAGACTACATCAGTGACAAAAGTACATTAGTACACAATCATATATTTGTTTTTTACATTATTTATTAATGACTCAGCATCATCTATATTAAAGAGAAAATAATCACTTCATCCGATGTTTAAAGTGAATAAAATAACATTGACTTGAGTTCCACAACTACTCAAAAACTTACTTCATCTCTCCCGCCACCGGAATGTGTGTGTGTAGGTGCTCGGTCGGTGGTGAGGTAAAAGGGGCGGAGGCAGTGGACCAAAGCACTGTGAGGCAAGGGAGGGGAGACTAAACTTTTTTTTGTCGTTGCCCCGTTTGCATTTGTATTTTATTTCTTAAACAATTATTTTAAGAATATATCATTCTTTTATTTACAACACACATATTTTAATGATATTTTAGGGGGGACAACCCTAAGATAGGGGGGGTCCTGACCCCCCCGATCCCCCCGATCCCCCCGACCCCCCCCCGCGATTTCCGCCTATGCCTTTACTGCTGGGATGGTATTGTGCAGGTGATGAGCAGCGCCTGCTTTTCTCCATACATGATGTTTGGAACGACTCGGTTACTAACGTAACCTCGGTTCCCTGAGAGGAGGGAACGAGTATTGCGTAAGCTTACGCTATGGGAAAACTCCTTTTCTCGAGAAATATTGAAGTCTTTATGTAAAACGCATTGCAGCTGCACAGCTTACAGCATTGAGCGAGGCAGCTCGGTCATTGGCTGTGCTGCGGCAACTTGCACGAACCAATGACGGGGCGACTCTGAACCCGCTTCCAATGAGCGTGCTTCGCGCCCACGCGCGTCAGAGCCCGCCAAGATGGTAGGGCTGTAGCGATACACTAATCTCACGATACGATACGATACACGATATTCGGCTGACGATACGATATATATCACGATATTCAGCCAACGATACGATTCGATATAATTCGATACACTTACATCATTTTCTGAAAGATTTAAAGGGGACAGAGTGATTTTGGTGACATCTTGTGAGTCTTCCATTTACTTGGATTGAATTAATTGAACTGAAAACTGAAAACATCATTTACACAATATATGTCTCTGACTGGGCAGAGAGTACAGCTTGCAAATGCTGGACAAAATGAATCAAATATGTGTAGAGAAAATTAGTTCTATTTATTGAAAGACAACAGTGCAAACTGTAGCTTATAAGCCTTTGTTAATTGCAATACTGCACTTTATTTACTTTTCAATGGAGAGTTAAAAGGTGCAGCAAGTGGCCTGTTGTGAACAGTTTCTTTGCACTGCCTTTTCTTTGACAGCTTTTTTAGCTTGACACTGAACATGTGACGTGCTTCAGTTGTGCGCGAGGTCAAGCCGTCGCACGTCAGGGAAACTCTCTCCTCGCTGGCCAGGGAGGCTTTGACGTGTGCTCTTGCCTGAGTGTACAGCCTGGGAATGCAAACCTTGATGAGGTGTTCGCGGGTTGGAATAGGATAGCGGGGCTCCATCGCGTTCACCATGCGCCTAAAGCCGGCGTTTTCCACCACCGAATACGATTTTTTTTACATTTTTTTTTTTTTTACTAAGCCTATTTAAAATCGTATTTGATTGCAGAGCGCCGCAGCGCATTCACGCAGCACTACCTCGCTCTCGCGCTCTCTCTCTCTCTCTCTCTCTCTCTCTCTCACACACACACACACACACACTCATCCGTACCTCGCGCACTTTCTCACTCACGGAACACCGCTGCACAAATCTGTCCAACACAGCGCTGTCAATTTCGGAGACCCAGCTTTAAAAAAAGCTACTAGCCAGCATGCAAGGAGCCTAGCCAACAAGGAGAGCTAAGTTGTTGTTTGAATACAGCTGGATTTTCGTCAATATCGATGCACGCGCGCAGCTAGCCACTAGCGGCTGGCTGACCAAATCACTCTTCATGCAACGCGAACGGGTTTAACACGGGGGATTTGAATGGGACTTATGTATCGATACTCGCGGCCTAAAAATCGATACTTTCTTGGGAGAAAAAATATCGATTTATATCGCAGAATCGATAAAATCGCTCAGCCCTACAAGATGGGCGTGGCCAAGGGCTATATATTGGGCGCCCCGTCGTCTGAGTTCTTTAGGTTCAATTCGACTGAAGCAAACTGACCAAGCACAAGCACGGCAGATTACGCAATACTCGTTCCCTCCTCTCAGGGAACCGAGGTTACGTTAGTAACCGAGTCGTTCCCTTTCGAGAGGTTCCTCCTATTGCGTAAGCTTACGCTATTGGAACGCCATGTAAAACGCCGTGCGTGCTGACTTCGCTTCTATTAAGCCGGAGGCCGGAGCCTGAGCCTCTGAGCGAAGTAATTATCCAACGAGCCAGCCGAAGGCGGGTTTTATAAAAGGACAACGTGGAACGGCCCGATGGGCGTCCAGAGACACACACAAGCACATTTTCATGTACTGTCATGTATGAAAAATCCTCCACATCAGTTTCAAAGATGTGATTCTATGAGGGAGGAGACAATGCCCAGCATGTACACACCCCAGCCTATGATAGTTAGACCGACAGTATGTTAGAATGCAATGAGGGGACCTGTAGGTTATAAAACCTGATAAATGTGGACGGTGAGGCCCAGCCTGCAGCCGCACAAATATCTTGAATGGGTATCCCACTCGACCACGCCCACGAGGAGGCCATGCCTCTCGTAGAGTGAGCTCTGATGCCCTAGGGGCACTGAAGGCCCTTGGCTTCATAAGCCAGCGCTATAGCATCAACTATCCAGCGCGATATTCTTTGCTTTGACACAGCCAGACCTTTAGTGCAGCCGCCAAAGCATACGAACAACTGCTCTGTCTGTCTGAACAGGGCAGAGCGTTCCAAATATACTCTGAGTGCCCTGACCGGGCAGAGTAAATTAGCGTCACTTTCGTCTGCTGGGGACGATAGCGCGGCCAAAGATATCACCTGTGCTCTGAAAGGAGTAGAGAGCACCTTAGGAATATACCCGTGTTTTGGCCTGAGGACAACCCTGCTGTCGTTAGGTCCAAACTCCAGGCAGGTAGCGCTTGATGACAGCGCGTGCAGGTCGCCCACTCTCTTGACCGAGGCGAGAGCCAGCAAGAGAGCAGTTTTGAGCAAGAGCTGTTTAAGGTGCACAGTTCGGAGGGGTTCAAACGGGGCACGCTTAAGTGCGTCCAGGACCGTGGCCAGGTCCCAAATCAGCACCGAGGGGGGGGGGGGCGTGGGGGATTTATCCTCCTGGCGCCCCTCAGGAAACGAACAACTAGGTAGTTTTTCCCTAGTGTGCGTCCTTCGACCGGTTCATGTGATGCCGCTATGGCAGCCACATATACTTTGAGCGTGGAGGGGGTGCGGCCTGCCTCCAACAGCTCTTGTAAGAAAACGAGCACACTCGGTACTTCGCATGTCTCAGGATTCAGGTTCCTGGATTTATACCAGTCACTGAACACCTTCCATTTCTGGGCATATAAGCGCCTCGTAGAGGGCGCTCGCGCCTCAGTGATGGTTCTCAGCACTCCACTGGGGAGGTTCCCGGGAATCCGTTGAGGGGCCACGCATGGAGGGCCCACAGATCGGGGCGGGGATGGAGGATCATCCCGTTGGCCTGCCTGAGGAGATCTAGCCTCAGTGGAATCGGCCATGGGGCAGATTGCATCATCTGCATCAGTTCTGGAAACCACATCTGGTTCTTCCAGAGTGGGGCTACCAGGAGCACTGCACATTTCTCCTCCCTGATCCGACTGATGACCTGAGGTAGCATCGCGACCGGAGGGAAGGCATACAGCGGGCGGCTCGGCCAGACTTGGGCGAGCGCGTCTGTGCTCTTTGAAAAGAAGAGAGGGCAGTGCGCATTTTCCTTGGAGGCAAAGAGGTCGACTTCTGCTCTGCCAAAGGTTTGCCATAACCACTGAATCGTCAGGGGGTGGAGAGACCATTCTCCTGGGAGAACTTTGTCTCTGGACAGCATGTCCGCTCCCTGGTTCAGAACGCCTGGCACATGCGCTGCTCTCAGCGAGCGCAGGTTGCGCTGGGACCATAGGAGGAGCTCCCTGGCCATCGAGTGCAGGGAGCTCGATCTGAGTCCACCCTGACGATTTATATGCGAGACTACCGTCATGTTGTCCGTTCGGACTAGAACGTGCTCGTCCTTTAGGTACGGGAGCAGGGCTCTGAGAGCCAAAGCGACCGCTTTCAATTCCAGACAGTTTATATGTAGGCGCTTCTCCGGGTTTGACCACAAGCCGGAGACAGGCCTGCCCTCGTAAAGGGCCCCCCAGCCTATTTTGGAGGCATCTGTCGTGATCATTTTTCTCCTTGTGTTCACGCCCAAACTCACACCGGACTGATACCAGTCGACAGCTTTCCAGGGCGTCAGGGCTTTTATGCAGCCGTGATTTGCTCTGATTAAAAAGTGGCCTGAGCGCCACGCGTGAGTGGGGACACGGCTTTTGAGCCAGCGTTGGAGAGGACGCATGTGCAACAATCCTAGCTGGAGTACAGCTGATGCTTAAGCCATGAGACCGAGCATCCTCTGAAATCGCTTGACGGGGGCGCGCGCACCCGCTCTGAATGATGTTGCAAGGCGCCGGATAGTGAGCGCGCGCTCTGATGAGAGGCGCGCCGTCATCTGCACTGAGTCTAGCACTATTCCCAGAAAAGAAATATTCTGGCTGGGGGATAGCATGCTCTTTGCAAAATTGATTTTTAGACCCAGGCACTCTAGATGACTGATAATCCAAGACCTGTGTGTCACTAACTGGCTCTCTGATTGTGCTAGGATTAGCCAATCGTCGAGATAATTCAGTATTCGCACTCCCCGCTGTCTCAGGGGGGAAAGTGCTGCATCCATACATTTCGTAAATGTACGGGGTGCCAGTGACAGGCCGAATGGTAGTACTGTGTACTGGTATGACTGTCCCTCGAAACCGAATCTCAGAAATGGCCTGTGATGAGGCGCTATTGGAATGTGAAAGTAAGCGTCTTTCAGATCCACTGACAGAAACCAATCCCCCGGGCGAACTTGCGCGAGGATATGCTTGGTTGTTAACATTCTGAACGAGCGAATCATTAAAGCTTTGTTCAGATGTCTGAGATCTAGAATGGGGCGGAGACCGCCATCCTTTTTCGGGACGAGAAAATAGCGGCTGTAAAAACCTGCCTCGCTCATAGAGGGAGGGACTGTCTCTATAGCGCCTTTCTCTATCAGTTTGAGCATCTCGGTGCGTAGAACATGTGAAACATCTTTTCTCACTTTCGTCTCTACCACTGCTGTGAAGCGGGGCGGTCTGCGAGCGAATTGAAGCGAGTAACCGTGTTTTATTATGTTCAAAACCCATTTCGGCATGTCGGGATATTTTCCCAAGCTTTCGCTCGCACAGATATGGGCTGAATGCTGGCCGGGGGCGTGTCGCAGTGACGTATGGCTCCCGCCAGCGAATCGTTCTGTGTTAATGCCGAGCTTACAGCTCTCAGCGGCGCGGGCGCGCGCTGAGCAGCTCTGTTGAATGCCGAGTGCAGGGGTGCGTGTGAAGTGAGAGAACGTGTCCTGAAAGGCTGTCCTTGATTTAATGTTTACTTCAACAATTCAATTTCACTTCAAGTAGCCTACAAATGTGTATTGAAGTGGTTTTTTTCAACTCTGATATGTGGTATTTATACAGAAAAAGGAGAAAAAAAAATGTACACGCTCTCTGGAATGCTCGATTCTAATTGGTCAATCGTAACATTCAGAGGTCAGATTTCTCCTAATAATTTCAGTTTTTCATGGTCTGCTAATCTGCTCATCTGGGTAACTGCAAACGGCACTACTTTCTTGATGCACTCGTTCTCTTGTGTACAAACGCAACTGCCATCTTTAGTCTCAGTTTATTTATTATAATGTGACCTCAGAGGACTTAAGTAAACTGTTTCGTAAATTTTAATGGATTATTTAAAAAGAAAAACTTAAATGTTTATTGAATTTAGTTTTTTAAGATAATGACCGGCTGACATTATAGCCTACATTACATAACATCATTAGAACTAAAAAAAATATTTTATTAATTAACTAATTTTAGCTTCTCACTGTTAAGGAGAGCAAACCATCATCATTTCTTTGCAAATATTAATATTAATGGAAAACATATTTTTTTTGACAGGAAGAAATGGAAATATCCTTGTTATAATAGCATAGTTCTGAAGCATGCAGATGACTTTACAACACACACACACACACACACACATACACATACACACACACCGCCCTCTTCAGAAGTGTGTCTAACACTTTCATGTGCATGTGCCCTTGCCCTGCGGTAATGACTTTGATATGTGCTTTTATGGGATCAGTGGGAATAGGATTTCGCATGGTTATTATGACAGAGACCTCCCCATTTCTCTGATCCGCACTCCAGTCCTCTTCTTCTGCATAATCCCCACATGTTCTACTTCAGCCTTCATTTCCCTGCTGGTGGGAGGCCCAGAGAAACATTGAGAATGTTGTCTTCATCACCCAGTTCACTAGCAGATCAGATCAGATATTAGCACTTCATTGTAACGAATCGGTTGTTCACCTTATATTTGTCCATACAGTCATAAATTAAATAAATCTATAATCTCTTCACTATTCTTAAAGATTTGGAAATGACTTGACTGAGCTTTGAGAAGCAACCACTGATCACTGGATGCAACCCAGCAAATCACAGTTTGGGCTAATACTAATATTTATTAGGCCTTCCTTAAACGTCATGTTATTTTATTTCTGCATCATGTTTTGCAGAATAGGTGACCAAGTAGAGTGTGCATTATAAACTTCAGACAGTTGAGTGCCTGCCTCATACAGAATGAAGAGGATTTCAGACATACAGCCCCTGCACTGCTGAACAGCACATTTTATGCACTATAAACTGAATGAGTGTCACCTTATTGTTCCTTCACAATCAGGCACTAAGTAAAGTCACTCTCCAAAACTTTCAGCCTCTCGGGTTCTTTCTGGTGGAATGAGCTGACATCCTCCACCTGACCTGCTGAGACCATCACATCTTTCAGGAAGCAGCTGACACACCTCTTCCGCAGGCATTTATATTTGGCATGAGATGGAAGTCGCGATGGTCTTTTCATCCCTATTATGACATATATCCGAGTGAAACGACTTCTCGAACAAGAAAAAATGAAGGGTGGGACTTGATTTTGTCCATTGGGAATGGATTGGATTGTTTGATTGTTGTGGTTTTGCTACTGCTGTGATGTCAAGTGAGTGACAGGTTGCCCCGCCCTCACGCCAGTAAACACGTCATCAGAGAAGAGAAGTCGCTGTAAGAGGGTGGGGAAGTTATTTTTATTAAAGATGATGAGGGGACATGAATAAAAAAAGAAAGAAATACAGACACATTTATTTTTAAGTAATACTGCAATATTACATAAAAAATAAGAATAGTCAATTTTAATTTCATGGTGACTTTAACCACCCCTCACCTTTAAACCAATGCACTTACGCACTTACTAACACACACACACACAAAATGTCTTCCTGATCTACACTCACCTAAAGGATTATTAGGAACACCTGTTCAATTTCTCATTAATGCAATTATCTAATCAACCAATCACATGGCAGTTGCTTCAATGCATTTAGGGGTATGGTCCTGGTCAAGACAATCTCCTGAACTCCAAACTGAATGTCAGAATGGGAAAGAAAGGTGATTTAAGCTATTTTGAGCGTGGCATGGTTGTTGGTGCCAGACGGGCCGGTCTGAGTATTTCACAATCTGCTCAGTTACTGGGATTTTCACGCACAACCAGAATGGGCCGACTGATTCAAGCTGATAGAAGAGCAACTTTGACTGAAATAACCTCTCGTTACAACCGAGGTATGCAGCAAAGCATTTGTGAAGCCACAACACGCACAACCTTGAGGCGGATGGGCTACAACCGCAGAAGACCCCACCGGGTACCACTCATCTCCACTACAAATAGGAAAAAGAGGCTACAATTTGCAAGAGCTCACCAAAATTGGACAGTTGAAGACTGGAAAAATGTTGCCTGGTCTGATGAGTCTCGGTTTCTCTTGAGACATTCAGATGGTAGAGTCAGAATTTGGCGTAAACAGAATGAGAACATGGATCCATCATGCCTTGTTACCACTGTGCAGGCTGGTGGTGGTGGTGTAATGGTGTGGGGGATGTTTTTCTTGGCACACTTTAGGCCCCTTAGTGCCAATTGGGCATCGTTTAAATGAGCATTGTTACTGACCATGTCCATCCTTTTATGGCCACCATGTATCCATCCTCTGATGGCTACTTCCAGCAGGATAATGCACCATGTCACAAAGCTCGAATCATTTCAAATTGGTTTCTTGAACATGACAATGAGTTCACTGTACTAAAATGGCCCCCACTGTCACCAGATCTCAACCCAATAGAGCATCTTTGGGATGTGGTGGAACGGGAGCTTCGTGCCCTGGATGTGCATCCCACAAATCTCAATCAACTGCAAGATGCTATCCTATAAATATGGGCCAACATTTCTAAAGAATGCTTTCAGCACCTTGTTGAATCAATGCCACGTAGAATTAAGGCAGTTCTAAAGGCGAAAGGGGGTCAAACACAATATTAGTATAGTGTTCCTAATAATCCTTTAGGTGAGTGTAGTTGTCAAATAAACCTGACATTGTATATTACGAATAATGCAAGTCACTTTGGATAAATGTGTTTGCTAAAATGCATAAAGGTAAATGTAAATAGTGCACTTTTACATTGTGTGGTATTACAATTAATAAACATCTACACAGTTTATGAATAAAGACATACACAGTAGTGTGCATCTTTCAGTCTTCATTTATAGTTTATAATGAAACACGTGCCTACCCAGATATTTTAATCACTTATAATCACTTATAAACTCTCATACTCATGAATCATCACATACAGCACAAAGCACATTTGCAGCAGCTGTTCAAATTTACATGATACAGTTTATATTTACTGAATTAATCAGATTCACTTTCAGAGGAAGAGCAATCATTCTTCAGAACAACAGAAAAAAAAGCAACCAGTTCAAGAGGGTATTAACAGAGAAACCTTTTTAAGTCTCTTTTTAAATAAAGTGATGTATATCACACACTGACCCTATTAGGTTTTTATTGTTATATGACTGCAAAGAGACAATTCATATATCTGAATGTGAACAGTCTAAGGTTTCAGCACAAAGGGAGTTATGCCGCAATTGTTAAAACTAGCAGGGAAAATAATTTCTGACTGAAATAAAGCACTGCTGAGCAGTGGTGGTCTGATTCTCGTGAATTAATGTACAAACCAATACCCCACCACAGCCCAATTCACTCTATATGCTGTTCCTCTACATTGGCACACAGTGAGCAGGGATTCTTAAAGGAGAGACTGACAGAGAAGGGAATGGTCAGCCGGGTCACTGAGTAAATCAGCCGTGCAATACGATGTCCTCAAAGATTCATTAAAGCTATGGGTTTCAAATAAAGTATACAGTAGCAAATCCACTGCAAATGGTTCTCCAAAAGCATGAACTTTATGTGACAATTCAGAGTGAAACAGTGGGACAGATGTATTTATTCTGCTATTGATTTATGGTGCCTGAACTATATGCTACAGTTTCCATTTAGAACTGTGTCGGCACTGCGTAACAGCCAGCAGGGTTAATTCTCTCTGGTTTATGGTTTTCACATGACAACAAAATGACTTTCTACATGTTGTTTACACCACACATACATTTATTTGTTGGACAACATGTCATTTGTATATTAAAATGTTTTAAGAAATAATAATAATCAAGCATATATATATAAATGAATTTAAAAGAAATGAAAACATTTACACATCCTTCAAATGGTTGAAAACCATCAATCCAAATCCATTACATTTTCCTCTTCGGTGATCAAAAGACAAATATTTAAATTGAACACCTGTGTGAACCTTATTTTTTGGAGTTTTAAAAAAAAGTATTCAAAAACACATTGTAAATAATATTTGTAAAAAAAAAAAAATGTCTAAGAACATGTTTTACAATGCCGTTCCTCTACATTGGCAAAAAACAAAATCTCTTTATTGGCAATACCAAAAGAGTTTTGAATTAGCATGCTGTCCTCGAGATGTAGGCTATATATCTGTGGGCACTGGCAACCACACAGCTGTCTCAGGAAGTACTTTCAAACACAGGGTCATCCATCTCACATAGGGTTAAAAGGTTTAAGCTGTTGTGAACCTGTAGAGAGCAGTATTTGATATAATCACATACTTCTATACTATCAGTTCTTCCTTACAGTAAAAGGGGAGGAGCGACTATAGTAAAGCTCGTACATTTTCCTGTCGTGGCAGCCGAAACATAATCGTTTTTACATCAAACAAATTATCTACTAACTGCTTCTAAGTGGATATATTCCGAATATAGGCTATTATTTTAACTAGTTCTTAGCGGTTTGCAAGCGTGTTCACGCTGAACATCGATTCGCGACGAAGACCTCTCTTTAGGAGCCTGGTGGGACTTCAGTGTACCATTTCGCTTTTTTGGAAGCAGGCTGTCTTTATTCATAAGGAAGTGGGTGAGTAATTGTCCTGCTGTCCTCTGGTCAGCTGTCGTGTTGAGCTTCTCACTTCAGAGGTGTCCGCTTATGGTGCGCGCGAAAGCGCAGAGCTGTCAAACATCTGCGCCGTCGTCGCTCTGCCGCGCATGTTGTAAGGCTCTGCACTTTGCACGCGGCAGTAGAGGACACCAAGTGAGTGCTACTTACAAAGTTCGTTCGGTTTAGCACACACAGAAAACGACTATTTAACTAGTTCCGGTTCGTGTGGCTTAAAAACGGAGACGTGAACAGAACCATTATGAAATGTTGGCTACAGTTGATTGCACTCGAGAGGATTGGCGCCGGCGCGCGAGTTGTTCACCACCCAGGTGTCATGTAACATTCATTCTTGAGAGATAATATAGGCTACAGTTAAGATCATTACCAGTAGCCTACGACTTTTGTATCACTCTAAAGTGGGTTATTTTGCGATGTCTAGAAGAATGTACAACCTTCCAAATAGGCCTACAATATATGGAAGTGAAATATTGAATGAAGTTAAAATGGTTTTATTAAAGGGATAGTTCCCCCCCCCCCCCCCCCAAAAAATGAAAATTATGTAACCATTTACTCACCCTCATGTTGTTTCAAAACTATATGAGTTTCTTTCTTCTGCTAAACACAAAAGATATTTTGAAGAACCAAACAGTTGATTTTTTTTTCCATACTGGAAGTCAAAGGTTAACTCTGGTTACCATTCTTCAAAATATATTATTTTGTGTTCAACAGTTTGAAACAACTTGAGGGTGAGTAAACGATGACAGAATTTAATTTTTTTGGTGAACTATCCCTTTAACTTAAGATCTTTTAAATGCAAAGGACCCTTAAAGGGTTAGTTCACCCAAAAATGAAAGTTATGTCATTAATGACTCACCCTCATGTCGTTCCAAGCCCGTAAGACCTCCGTTCATCTTCGGGACACAGTTTAAGATATTTTCGATTTAGTCCGAGAGTTTTCTGTCCCTCCATTGAAAATGTATACACAGTATACTGTCCTTGTCCAGAAAGGAAATAAAGACATCATCAAAGTAGTCCATGTGACATCAGTTGGTTAGTTAGAATTTTTTGAAGCATCGAAAATACATTTTGGTCCAAAAATAACAAAAACTACGACTTTATTCAGCATTTAGGGATGGGCATTTTTGTAAATTTCTTATTTCGATCATTGGTAGGTCTCAAAAAAACGAGTACTCGATTACGGGGGGGGGGGGGGGGGGGGGGGGGGGGGGGGGGGCTTGTTCAGGGGCGGGGCTTGTTCGGGGGGAGGTGGCGGGGCGTGTCCGTCATGGAGACAATGATATCAATTTAATATTTTCGCAATATTTTGGATTACATTAGCACTTTCTGATAGAACAAACTGTTATTTTACAGTATATTGGCTAAAATTACACTTAATTCAGAGTAAAACTGACATAAATTACTGAAAAACACATGATTGATGAATTCTGAATACAATTTAAAGGATATGTTCATAATCATAAAAATGAATACACATGATACTTTTAGGCTACTTTATTCAACAGTAAATAAAACGTTCTGTCAGGCTACTTCAGCAGCATATTGGAGATATTTCAACTGTGCTTGTTCACAGTATGTCGTTCGTCGAAACTGCGCGTCTCTAACACTGCACAATGTATTTCCCATTCCGCAATGTAATGGCAAGTTAGTGTTATATAGGATTCAGTGGTCAGCGAGGTCCATGCGTCCGTAGTGATATCCTTGCTGTCTTTGACAGTATGTCTTTCAGTGAAGAAGCAGTCTTTTCATATAGAGTTTCTATTCTTCTCGTGACTGTCTTGCGCGATGGGACGTTATACTGGGGCTTAACATAATTCATCAAATCCTTAAACCTTTCTCCTTCGACGAAACGAATGGACAGCAAATCTTTCGCTATCTTTTCACCTCTGGCTGCGGTGCATTTCTGTATGACGGTAAAAGATGCGATGCTCGTCTCTGAGTTGCGTCTTTGGTGGTATCGGAAGACATTTTATGTACATACTAAGTGATAACGCATTGTACTTGTGGTAGATTTGTGCGACAGCTTGGCGCTGCATATTTTGCACTGAACTGTTTTTTCGTCTATTTTGTCGAAGTGAAGCCAGACGTGACTTTGAAGCCATTTTCTCTGTTTTTCAGTTTGGACTTTGGACCGCGCTCTGGCAACGCTAACCAATCAGAGCTCAATGTCCCACCCAAAATGCTGCTATAACCAATCAGAAAAAAAAAATTTTTTTAAGCTCAGATCATCGTTTTTATGATCGATCGTCGCTGTCACGTTCGAGTACTCGAGTGATCGAGTACTGTGCCCATCTCTTCTCTTCCAGTTCAGTGACGGTGCTGACGTGTAATCTGGTGCGCACGAGCTTCGTTTACAGTCTGAGGGAGACGCACGCTGTAAACAAAACAATCTTCGCAAACATATCTAAGGATTTCGACACAGAGGAAGACTTGCATTTTTTTGCCTAGCCATATTTATTAGAACCCGACACACCAGATACACGTCAGCAGCGTCTTACGTCACCAGCGTCACTGCGGACTCGTGAACGCGGCTTGACAACAGAACTGGAAGACAATGCAATGCTGAATAAAGTCGTAGTTTTTGTTATTTTTGGACCAAAATGTATTTTCGATGCTTCAAAACATTGTAACTAACCCACTGATGTCACATGGACTATTTTGATGATGTCTTTATTTCCTTTCTGGACAAGGACAGAATATCGTACATACATTTTCAATGGAGGGACAGAAAACTCTCGGACTAAATCTAAAATATCTTAAACTGTGTTCCGAAGATGAACGGAGGTCTTACGGGCTTGGAACGACATGAGGGTGAGTCATTAATGACATAATTTTCATTTTTTGGGTGAACTAACCCTTTAAATATGATCATCCTTGTGAAAGGGACCTCCTCCTGAATGTTTTTTTTTAAAGGGATCAATATAGTTTCTTGTATAACAATCAAATTTATAATGTGAAAAATGTATATTACTAAATATGTAAAAAATGATTTGAAAAATATTTAGTTTCTATTGTTACATTATTGTGTTTCTTTTTTTTTACTCCTTATAGTAGCCTACTTTTCGATGTATTTATTTACTTATTTATTGTAATCAAATTATTTATGTAATCAAATTATTGTAATCAAATTTTTACCCCTGTATTAACTTGTTGAGAACAGGAGTACGGCTGTGTAGGAAACAGGTTTAACGGATGAGGGGTCAATTGTACAGTGTTGCCCTGAGCAGCCATTCTTCAGAAATATTTGAGCTGCAGCGATTGACCAATCAGAATCAAGTATTTTACAGAGCAGTGGAGATCACTGCAGAACACGAAATCCAGGGGGAGGAGTTGGATCCAGACCAACTCCTCCCACCTTACATATACCTAAACCTACCCATCTCCGCCCCCTGATCCCTAATCCTTCCCATCTCCACCCCCTGATCCCTAACCCCACCCCTAATCCTACCCATCTCCACCCCTTATGGTGTGTTCACACCGAACGCGAATTTAATTATTTGCGCGAGTAGATTACACACAAAGTCAATGCAAAGACGCGAATAGACGCATCATTCGCGCCGGGCGTTGCGAATGACGCGAATTGGGCGACGCGTTTGCCGCGAATGTCTTCCGCGCAAGTTGAAAAATTTGAACTCGAGCAAATGTTCAAGCGTCTAACTAGACGCGATAGACGCGTATTTGACGCTCTATTCGCGTTCGGTTGTGAACACACCATTAGATCTGGATCCAACTCCGCCCCCTGGATCTCGTGCGCTGCAATGAGGTGCTACTGGAGAAGTGTACTGAAGGTGCATGTTTAATGACTTGTCCTTGATTTTACTAATATTATTTGAATATGTATGTGGATTTTTACCCTCTGATGAGTTTTGGCAGTTTAATAAAATATTATATTACTATAATAATCAGGTGGACAAGGTTAAAGTTGGCATGAAACGGAAGTGACAATAGTCTTTTTTTCCTATTGTGATGGCTATATTGGAGTAAAACTAGCCTGAGAAAACCCAGACAACTTCCGGCAAATTTAGATTTGCTCTGCAAGTTAGTCTGGCAAAGAGCTCATTCAAGCACATTTCTAATCCGTCGAAATTGCGGCACCAATCAGAAATGTTGGGGCGGGCTTTACACGACGACGACAGCACAGCGACGGTGAAGCAGATTTTGTACATTTACAAAGATGGATGCCGCCGTGGAATTAGGGGTGTGACGGTTATAGTTGAACACCGTCATTAGAACTCTATAACCGCCAAAACCATGTTATTAAAATATTTTTTATCATAGAGAATGTTTAAATGCTAATATCAGCTTACGAGGGAAACGGAGGCGCGGAGTTAGTGGTGCTTCGGAGGCTGCTACTGCTGGAGATGATTCAGGAGACGTCTGTGCACCCCCACTCACAAGAAGAGAGATCTTGGAGATCTCTTTAATAAACGGCGGTCTGAAATCTCTGCCCCTTTACCGATCAGAGCGCGCGCTGACACGGAGTAAAGCCTTGTTTATACTCAACGCGTCCGCACCTATGGTCCGCACGAGCGCGAAGGTGCGTGCGGCAAAAATTACGCATTTGGTGCGCAAGACGACCCCATTTCGCTTGGCTGTGTGCATGGCTTTTTTTGTAACAGCGCGCGGCGCCCGCGTCTGAGGATGACCGACCTTCAAGCCGAATCTGCCCGAGCATGTAGGCTACTACGTCTCACCGCACGGCACCCAGTTGCACGTCTAAATTGCAAAGTTCATTGTGTGTGATTTATTTAACGGAAAGCACATTCACTTCTAGTTGTCTTGCTGTTAATTTTAAATAAACGTAGAGCAAGTAGCTAATCAGTGTCTGCTCGTTTATCTCCTTCATTGCTCTGATTGGTTTTAGGTCTATCCAATTGCGCCCAGAGGCATTTGAGCTACGTCCGTTGGTGACGCCCCTTTGGAAATGATTTGTCTATGAAGCTTTGCCAGACCATAACTCAGTTACAACTGAGAATGGTCTGGTTTTAACCAGGCTAGAGTAAAACGCCGTTTGAACAAGAATGTAGAAATGTAGGTCAGCTGGGCGGGACTTGACTTTCTTCATCAGGAATTAATTGGATCGATGGTTGTGGTTTGCTATTGATGTGATGTGATGTCATGTGTGACAGGTTGTCCTGCCCTCATGCCAGGAAACATCAGAGAAGAGAGATGTTACTGTGCAGGAGAGAGGGAAAGTTATTTTGATGAAATATTATGAGGGCTAATTAATAAAAGTGCATGGGTAAATCGTTTATAATAAATATTCCATAAAAAAAATAAGAATTATCCAGTTGTCCAGAGTGACTATATAAAACATTTGTGTATATTTTCATATTTAATAACTATTACTAAGCATTCTACCCCCTATGGTTATAAGGAAATTTGAGATGCCAAGTATAATGTAAGTCGACTTCTCAATGTGTGCATATTTAAATCTCCAATCGAAATTATTCGTGAAAAACAGTCAGCCAAAATGTCATAATCGTAGCAGCCTTAGCGGATGCAACAACACGGCATTGAATACGTGGCATACAAGCTTGGTCAAGAGGGGCTAAATAATTCAGTGCACGATGGGAACGTGCGTCCTTAAAGAACCTAGACTGTGGAACATATGCGATAATAAACAGCCCGTCAGCTCCAGTCTGAGGACACTGTTTACGAGTAGGCTAGGCAGGCACACTTCAGCGCGACTCTTTGGCCGATATGACCCGTGGGACGCCGTGTCTTGCATTTGGGTGTCCTGCACACTGTGCGCTTGTAAGAACGAGCGAGGTAGTTAAATAGTTCAGTACTTCAGTTGCATAAGAGCGCAGCTGACGTCCCGATCTGCATTCATTATATGTTGACGTCAGAGCGGTCGTCTCGGGAGCGCGCAGCAGGTCGTATGAGGGAGCTGCCTGCTTCACCCTCTTGTACTGTCTGAACATAATGTACGGATGAGTTATTCTCTGTGTTTTAAGCAGTCGTTGAAGCTTACGATACAAAATAGTGCCCTGTTTGTGTTCTATTTACAGTACTTTATTTTTAGTGCCCTATTTGCAGCAGGTTTCTGAGTAAACTGATTTAGCGTGATCGTTTATAGCTAGCAGCCATTTCTTTACGTGTCTGAAGGCATGTGGGACATGGATTACACCTTCGGATGAAGGATGAGACGTTAAAGGGATAGTTCACCCAAAATGTTTAATTACCCCATGATTTACTCTCCCTTAAGCCACCCTAGGTTTCTTCTTTTTAGACGATACAATTTGAGTTAAATTTAATTAATATCCTGGCTCTTCTGAGCTTTATAATGGCAGTGAATGGGAGGCCAACATTTGAAGCCCAAAAAATGCCTTTTGAAGCGAAGCGATGCGTTTGTAATTGCGATCTTTACGGACATGGCATGGACGCATGTATGAGCTTGTTGTTTTGATTAGTTTGGTTTGTTTCTGGCGCTCGGCTGTTTGTCTACAACTTGCGGAACACGCTATGACGTATGCTAGCATCTATACATGTTGACAGGCAGGTAGGACATCATATCATTGCATTCGGACAGAATGCAATGATTGGACAAAAAAAACATGTTTTGGTCCTGAGATTTCCACAGAAGATATGTACATGTTTTAATATTTAGACCACTTCTATTATTGATTACTGTATCAGGATGTGAAGAGAGTTTCAACCAGCATAAAAAAGGGGTTTATAAAAAATGGCCTACCCTATCTTTAACATCATGATTTTACGTAAAGCTGCTTTGAAAGAATATGCATTGTGAAAAGCGCTATATCAATTAATTTAACTTCTAATTAAAAAGCTTTTGTTAGAATGTGTAGACTTTTGTTAATGGATAATTTTTGTCTTGGCAAATTTCACTTCAATCAAT